>NC_060908.1:6220000-6430000 GCF_014805685.1 Silurus meridionalis
CTAAAGACTAATGGCACATACAGAGCTGTGGGAGTAAGTGTGTGTTTGAATGCTGATTGTTCTGCAGGGTTGGATGAACACACCTAGTGAGCATGAAAGCCGGCACTGAGAAACGCATGAAATAACACAATCTCAGGAAAGGGGAGAAAACAGGAGATAGGCAAGGGAGAGAAAAATGCCAGTGACAGCCCTTTAGGCAGATGGTGGCATACTGGACACAACGAGGGTCAGGTTTTAGTCCTTAGAACTTGAAAATGTCGGCTTGACCTTTTATAGACGATGACTTCCGGTTTTCCTCGAGTATCAGGGAGTCTTGTCGGAGCTAAATGCATTTCTCTCTAGTGGGAATTCCATCCACATGTTTTTATTTTTTATTATTATTTATTTAAATGAATTGAACAAAAAAACATGAATTTGAAAAACATAAATGATAAAAAAATAATAATGTATCCAATGATGAATGTGTGGCCTTTACTTCAGAAAGACAGCAAGAAAAAGAGAGAGAGAGAGAGAGAGAGAGAGAGAGAGAGAGAGAGAAAGAAAAAAGATGGCGAAAGAGGTCATTGAGAATTGTTATGTATAAGAAAAATTTCATGCCTGCTGCTTTTTCAGCTCCACCAAGAAGTCAAGAAGTCAAGAAGTGAGAGCAGAGGGCAGAGAGCGAGAAATTTTCAAATTCTGGACGATGAAAATGAGAACAAAGTAGAACTGAACTGAACAGTGAAAATGTACTGTTATTTATTGTTAGATAGTAATGATTATTTCTGTAGTGAAAAGTTTGACATTTGCTGTTCTATTATTAGCAAATAATATTAGCATTTTCTATACTGAAAGGACAAAAGTACATCCTTTTGAATGTGTTTATCACAAGAAAAACTACTTAGCTATGACAACTATATTATATTATTTAATATTGCAAGTCAATATTCCATTCCTGTGCATTATATCTTTTCAATGAAAGACACACACAGTGAGAGCTATTTTCCACGCAAAGACCCATGGGATTATGGTTTTGGTCTTGTGATCTTTGTATTTTCAGTTTTTCTGTAAAAAGTAGGATGTTTTACAATGTTGTGGAATAAAATTTTTTACCAACCTTAAAATGCTTGTATAAAGTACATATACTTAAGATATTTACATTAACAAAGTAAAAAATACTTTTTCTAAAGGAGAAGAAGAAGTATATAGGTAATTGACTGGAGTGTTGAAGCTAGCTGGTTAGCTTTGGTGTTTCATAAATCAACAAATTAAATATCTAGATAACAATGTTCCTTCATGTATTATTGTTCGGTTGTACACTTCTGCACAGTTCACCTGCACATTTATAATAAAATTATACTTAAAATGAACTTAAAATTTAACATAAACTAAAGTCAAATAAAACAATATTTGACACTGAGAGAAACGAGGAAAACAGACTGTGACTGTGTTGCTTTCTGCCAATGGTGACATTATTATAATATTAATCCTTCGCTGCATCAATTATTATTCATCTGAAGTGGTCTATGATTAAAATTATTTCATTTAAATGACATGGCTCATGACAAGAGAAAGTGAGGGGGGGATATTGCACAGAAATAACGCTACATGTTTCAGGCGTGACCAGCGTGGCATCAGAAGCAGTCCATATTTCAGCGTTTAGGCTTTTTCTCACACACATACACACTCACACACACACCACATAATGCGCTTACAGATACAGTTATGACAGAGCTGACCTTTCACCAGAGAAAAACAAGCCCACACACCAACACATTGCTCAATACTAGGCCTTTCACAGCAGGATTCTTCTAGCTCTGTTTGGTTTCTGAATGCCAATATCTTAAAGCAAAAGTCACCTGGCAGCAACGCACATAAAGCAGTGGGTATGAGTGTGTGTCTGCATGTGTGTGTGTGTGTTTGTGTGTGTGTGTGTGAAGCAGTGCGTATGAGTGTGTGTATGTGTTTGTGTGTGTGTGTGTGTGTGTGTGTGTTTGTGTGTGTGTGTGCACGCATGTGAGCACTGTATTATGAAGCATTGACGAATCAGTGCACAATCACACAAGACCTCCGATGTTAGACAGTGGACTCTAAATTGTGTATTAATTATTTTAAGAAGTACAATTTTTTTAATTGTTTACATTTAATTTCTAATAAAAATGGCTGATACTGATACCAAGAAGGAATAAATACTGGCCTTTCACTTGCACAAAAATAGGGTAGTATGAGTGTATACCCTTTGTTGTGGTGTATGTACACCGTGTACTAGACTGATCTAAGACATGCAGTTAATGTCTGGTCTGACACTCAAGAGAGTGTGTGTGTGAGTCCCAAAGGACAACAGCCAGGGAGAAAACTGGAAACAGATGGTCCAGCCAAGTGGGAGAGTATTACCATCCGATATTTTTTGTGTGTGTCCTCCAAACACTGAAGAATCATCCTAGCACAGCAATTTAATAAGTGAGTCAAGCAAAGAGAATGAGAGAGAAAGAGACAGAATGAGAGAGTGTGTAGGTGGAGGTGATATCACTCTTTTTGTCTTTATTTTGAGTACGTATGGGTTTATCTCATGATGGGATGATGAATGGAGCTTCAAGGAAGCAGCAGAAATACCTTCAAGATGATAACAGACATGACTAGAAAATATCACTGGGACAAACACCGTGTGAGTGATTGATGAGACTCTGGGTGTCCTCTGGCTGCCTGACAGAAGGACAATACAGAAGGACACAGAAACTAGAAATTAATTATCAATTACTTGTAAAACTAGGTACTTAAATGCTTGCTTCACCTACAGTATATGGACAAAAGTATTTGGACACCTGGCTTTTCCAGTGATATGTGGTGTTTTCCGAAACCTTTACCGACTATTTGGATCCAAACAATTGTATATGATGTCTTTAGATCCGGTACCAGCAAATTTTCTCTTCACTTGAACAAGGAGATCCAGTCCTGTTCCAGCATGACACTGCCCCTGTACTGCATCTATTAGAGTGGGAGATCTTGAGTGACCTGCAATAGAGCTGGATCAGTGCAATGCTGCTGGACCTGCAATCCCAACCACCTTTGGAATGAATTGGGACACTGACTGCTCCTCACCCTACATCAGGACCTGACTTTACTAATTAACCTTGTGGCTTAAATTTAATGAAAAATCTTTCCAGACGAGTGAAGTTTATTGTAGCTGCAAATTGGGACATATAGTGTATGTACGATTACAACCAACTCCACTTACATAACCAGAATATTTTACATGTCAAAATAACTGAATTGATCCACATAAGGACAAAAGTCTTTGTTGAGTTTAGGTATGAAATTTACCTTGTATAGTTTCGTAATGTAAATATTTATTGAAGTTTCTGCTTTTGACCGTGACTTAGGGTACAGGCCTATAGACTTTATATTCTCACTACAGGGAAAAGTGTGGTCAAGTGAAATAAGGCTTAACAAGCTTGAGCAGTGCTTTCAATTAACTATAAAACTTACTTCAGGGTGTCAGTACATAGGTGAGTTTATATTTCTTGCAAAATGTACGTTAAAAAAATCCTCTAAATGACTGCTATTACCTTGTGAACAAACATAGACTCATAATACTTGTAATTGCATCCTGAATAAAAACATTTTGTGTACTTAATATATACTATGAAGTGTGTATGAAACATTTTGGAGGTAATGTGAGCTAATTTCTCTATGTATAGAGACTTTTGGGACACAGTGTTATAACATTTTTTTAATGTATCTAAAAATAGGGAGACATTTTTTATCATAGAACATGGCATAATGCTAACTGCTAATTTATAGTTTATGCAAAACAGATATCTTTATTGATATCCAAACAGAATTCTTTAGTGTACAAAATAAATAAAAAAACACATACAAAATGCTTATAGATCCTGTTTGTCATTGAAGACAAGCCTGGAAATGGCTACTTAGAGCTAATACATGTTTATGCTAAAGGTCTACCTATTTATTTATTTATTTATTTATTTATTTATTTATTTATTTATTTATTTATTTATTCATTAATTATATTTATATGCATTGTTCATAAATCCTTTATTCAGTGTTGTGTATGTATTGGAGTATTGCAGTATCTCACAGTACCCATTATGCACTGCCCTTTCTCCTGACCAATACTGCACTAGTAAAGAGTGTGTGGGAGATGCTGCATCTAATTACTGCCAAGCAAAAAAAAAAAACTGCAGACAGAAGCAAAAACAGCTTTACAGTGATTTGTGTGTTCATGCCTGTGTGCATCGGTAAGTCTAAGAGAGAGAGCGAGAGTGAGAGCAAGAGAGAGAGAGAGAGAGAGAGAGAGAGAGAGAGATCCACTTTCATATGCCTTTATTCATGAATTAATAAATATGTTGTATAATGTGATGATTAATACATCTAGGTGCCACAAAAGTATATTTAGCAATTTTTTTTATCTAAAAGCACAATCTTAAGCCTTGTAAATAAGTGTAAGAGCTGTAATTCAGGCAAAGGGTTAAATGCAGTGTAACACAATATGGCATACCAGAGGGGGGGAAATCTAAAATGGTAACCAAAAGGCAAGGCATTATATGTTGTGGCAGCGGGGATGTGGCCGAGCGCCGGCTTGTGAATAGACGGTGAGGCTGAGGGAGTCAAGTGGTAAGAATCACACACCTGTGGGGATGATCTAATCAGTGATGCTAAAGGATAAGAGGAGTGAGAGAAGGGTGCTTCGGTAGAGGGAGACACAGAGAGACGTGTGTGTATCCAATAAAATAAACCTGGCTCTGCCAAAACTGGCCGTTGCCCCTCTGTTCTTTCTTCCTCTGAACCATCCGCTTTCCTACATATGTCATTATAGAACCACTTACTTTGCAATGATGTGTAGTTATGTGTTCATCTGAACAGTATATCTTCCAGTAGACTAGATAGATAGTCTGGAAACTTGTAGATCAATGATAATGTGCGACAAAAGGGAGATGGTACAGATATACTGTATGTTCTAGAAATCATTGTACGGATGCTTTAATTTCCAGGCTCTAAAGATTCCCAGGGGCTTTTACAATGTTGTTCATGATCTCCTGAATATACAGTATGAGCTATGAAGCAGGACTATGGGAGCAATGTTTATTTAGATCCATGTTCTTAGGGGCCCTTTTAAGGTGTCAGCTTTATTAATCTTTAATCCTGGCTGTAGTGTGACTTTAAACCTTAAGAAGGGTGCGTAGTGAGCTTGACATTTGAGATAGTATGGTTAGGGGAGGATCAAAAAAGGTCCTCTTGTTAATAATACCAAGATATCCACTTCTATATCACTACATTATAGCCTCTAAGTCTCATAAGTATCTATTCATAATACTCTAGTTTTGCTGGACTTAGTTTTCTTTGAAGAAAAAGCACACGGATTGTCCCTGTGCCACATTTAGAGGCATCTGCTTCCACAACAATGCACAATGACAGATTAAGGTGATGGAGATTCGGTTGGAACGATCTTTGGCTTTTGAAAGTCACGAAATCTGTCCATTTATTTAGGTCTATTACGCTTTTCCTCATATTTCATATTAACTAATCACAAGAACAGTTTCACAATCTGTTATTACACATCATTGCCACCAACACACTACACCAGCTATATGTACTATGTGTGTATATACAGTGTGGCTCCCTTGAGTATCCCACTCCCACTCTGTATCCCTGCTATTTTCTAGTGCCTGTGTTATTTGTATTGTCAAGCTACAATAAGGACCAGGTAGAGTAAGAGAAAATTGTGCCAGATGTTTTAGGGGACAAACTAAACATGGAAGATGTTGTGTTTTGTGAAATGTGGCTTGTTACTGAGGAATGACTCCTATATAAAAGAAGGAGCTGATATCTCTCTGTAATTTATTATCGAGGGTAGTGGTTTGGGCATAGTGGGGATCAACCACTTCAGAAGAACATCTTAGATCTATATCAGACAGTATCTTGGCCATTATCTCAGCTCTTGGGTTATATCTTATTCCTTTTACTGGTATCGCTCTCATTCTCTCACTTTTTCTTTATACACTGCAATAGATTGTAGCTCACAATGACTTGTGTGAGGCTCCAGTCACTGTGGTGACCTCTTCCTCCATATCAATGTTCCATTCATCACGCTTTATTGCCTCTTCACATCTCCAGCGATGCCTCCCATATTTCTGACATCAGCCCGAACACCACCAGGCATGCTGGGTATCATTTGAAATGGCAAGTGACACTTCTCCAAGGGGCCATGGGGCCACAGTGACCTTTCACTGATCCAAGACCAGTGTCGCCTACTTAAATAGCGACAGCAGTTATAATGAGAGCAATGAAGCTGGCCTGAAATCAGTACAAAGTGAAAACATTCACCACCATAGGAGCTCACCTGACCTTTACTGTGGCATTCTTTTTATTATTATTACTGTGTGTGTGTGTGTGTGTGTGTGTGTGTGTGTGTGTGTGTGTGTGTGTGTTTATACACAGCACCAGATTATGTTGCAGGACGTGATTAATGATCTGATTAAACGGACACACATACTTCACACACATACTCTACACACAAGCACACTTCAGAGTAAGATACTATTACAATACATTATACAAACATTGTAGACATTTACAATAATATTAGCAAATATTAGCATAAATCTGTACAGTATTGTTCTATGTATGGAAAATAATATTTTGTCATACTGTCATACTATCATAATGATGGAAACCCTACTGATACAGTATGTTGACATACTAATATTAGAGTTTATAGAGGTTTTTTGAATCAGTCAAAAGCATGAACAGACAAAAGCTCAGAGGCTTCAACTATCATTTTGAGATGTGCAGGAATGTAATAAAGGAGTGTATAATCTCCTCCAGTTACAACTGGTAGGGAAATGTATATTCTGACCAGAGTTTTGCCAGTCAGACTGACATTCAGTGTATGATCGGGAAGGATGTTTCCCCCACATTCTTCCTCAGTTCTTCAATTCGTCTACTCGTTGTCCCTGAGCATGTCCCTCTCTACCCTGATAGAACGAAGAGTGATATGGTTTGTTTTACGCATCAGAAAAGACGAGGGCCGGGGAGTATACTGGAGGGAATAAACTGTCACCGACTTTCACCCGCCTGCCAACTGATCTCTTTATCAGTCATTCCCCATCTCTCTCTATCGCTTTTCTGCTCTCTCGTTCTTTATTCCGCATTGCACAATTCCCCTCTTCTCCTCCTTCGGCTGTTTTCCATCTAGCTCTCTCAATCACACATTACAAAATCCTTCGCTCTTTATTTGTCTTACTCGATCATACTTGAATATCATTTATTCATTCCATTCATCTTCATTAATCCTGGATGGAATTGTGGTAATCCAGAGCTCATCTTGTCAACAGTGGGTGCATGGAAACAAAGACTCTACCTGAGATGAGCGATTTCCATAAGGCAGCAATGCTACCCACTGACTTGATTATCAGCTCTTTTCTCTTTTTCATGTGTAGTGATAACTTGGAATGTATACATGTCTTCCTTTTTGTTTGATTTGACATACAGTGTTCTCTGATCTCATATCAATTTCATCAAGATCAGATCTGTCACTCTGGATAGTATTACACATATCTCCCTTATATAGTATATGCCATTTATATGGAATATAAGCCTTTTGATCTTTTGAATTATGTACAAGGGATCTAACCTTTATGAGGATGAATCTTGGTGGGATTGATGTAAGCTTGGTTTAGGGGCATCATGAATATCTTTGGTGGATATAATCTGATCTGAAACCTTCACTTGCCCACAAATCAAATATATAACGAATACAGAAATTGTGAAATGTCATTCATTCAGATAACCTTGTAAAGCTTTCTTTTTAGTGCTGTTTCCTGGCAACCTCTGGCAATAACAAACTTTTAATTAGACATCTAAAAAAAATTTTTTTTTGCTTTCATTCCCTAAATTTCTTTCTCCACAGGTACCCTTTGTTTTCTTTTCAGGGTGAATGCAGTCACCAAATTTCTGACAGATAGTCACTGATGTAGCAATCACCATTGTCAGTAAAAAAATCCCTTGATTGAACCCCAGGAACAAGCGAAGGCACAGTTAGCTACCTAAATTTCTAAGTGCAGCAAAAAGAGGGGAATATGTGGTTAAATGTCAGCTTATTCTTTTGCGCCCAGACTTATATAATATGTCCTGACTCATTGTACACGGTCCAGACGAGTGGCCAAGAGAGCTCTAGTGGACTAGAAGGACATTATTATCGACCAGTGGCTTACTTTATGGAAGGCCATCAAATAAAGGAATAGTTCTTGGTTCACCAGAGATTCTCTCCTGTGTTTTGTTTTGAATTATATTCTTTTGCACTCCTTGCCTAGATGGCCATGCATTCCAAGCCTGTGTCTATATAAAGTTCTGGCTTCTTTATGGTCACATTGTGTTTTTGACTTTTTTTTTGATTTCAATTCCAGCAAAGGTATTTGATATATAGTCTATGTTTGGATCAGGAAAAGCATCTCAGCATACAGGGACTGATGAAATTAACTATGTGTCACAATGCTTTTATGCTAAAGGTATAATCGTTTTGTTTATATCTGACTTGATTTTACAACAAGCCATTTTGCCGTTTGATGAATGACCTTTTTTTTATCACCTCATTACATCTTCTAAATATGAGCAGTTTTACTGAGAGGAAAAAACGAGAAAGAGAGAAATATGGAGCGAGTGAAGTTGCATAAAGTTAATTGCTGAATTGCTGCCATAATGTGTCATTAGATGCTGGCTGTAAACCTGCTTCCTTTACGAGGGGCTTTAAAAAT
This sequence comes from Silurus meridionalis, assembly GCF_014805685.1. Classification (NCBI taxonomy): domain Eukaryota; kingdom Metazoa; phylum Chordata; class Actinopteri; order Siluriformes; family Siluridae; genus Silurus; species Silurus meridionalis. The sequence goes on from NC_060908.1 coordinate 6,228,754, forward strand.
ACTTTAGTGCTGCATTGTACTCAAACTATGATCACTGTCCTCCTCAGTGGCTTCCTTTTCTTTTTTAGACACGCACATCTACCAAAGCGTTTTTAACCCCCTAAAAGTTCTTCTAGAAATTTTACAAGCTTCAATACATATGTGTAAGGTAAAAGAGATGTCAATGTGATTAGTAGTTAGATATTGTTCAGTGATTTTTGTTTTGCCCTTCTTTAGTTATTCACAGCTTTTACCATCTTATTATTATCTTGTGGGTTTTCCCATGTGTAAACCACTGGAGAATTTTTTCAGCAATGCCCTGTTTAACATACTCGGGTTTATAAATATTTCTGTATTCTAATTCCAGGATGTGAAACCAGCCATTTTATCAGCTGCTCTCATTTTATTTGATTATGCCGTGCTTCGCCTCAGATTAGACTGGAGCAAAGAAGCAGCCTAGGTGGGTGTTGTCTTCATGTGAATAACCCACCTGCCTATTTCCTCTTTGTGTCTTCACATGTGCACCAGTGCTCAAATAATTATTTGAGATAACTCATTATTTAGATACACAGTTCATTTCTGGGGTTATTTTTATCTTAGCTCAGACAGTAGATTCTTGTTATGTCTAGATTTTACAGTTCACATGCACAGTATATTAAAATCTTTAAAGCAGTTAGAAATAAACTATACACATATTTATTAGGATTTCGAAAAGAATCTTTGTGCAAAAGATCCCTAAGAACAAAATTATTCAGTGAAATTATTCCATCAACTTTCTTTCCTTTTTATGTTATTGTATTGTGGTTTTAAAGGTACCCTCTCTCAACATCCCCTTGTTCTCCTCTCCCCAATCCTCCTGCTTCACCATTAAGGCTATGCAGGAGCTTACAACACAAAAAACCCTTAAAAAAACAACCAGACTAATCTCTTTCTGATCCAAATTCAGCATCTCCCTTCCCCCGAATCTGAAATCACAGCCCTGGTATACAACCTGAATGTGAACTGACCTAAGAACAGCACATCTGCTGGCTATCACAGATGACTCAGCTAGCAAAGAAGGCTGATCACTAGAGGCAAAAAAAGACCTAAATCAGAGGGGCAGATGGGCCTCTGGTAGGGTGATGTGGTGAGGCATGTTCGAGGATGGTTGAATTCTGAGCAGAATGTTTATGTGTAAAGGGTATTTGGTATTTGTATTTGGTGACTTTACAGCCAGAATGCAGATTGGGGATACTAAGCCTTAAGCTAAGCAATGGCTTTGTAAGGTAATCAGAAATCAGTGTTTTGGGTTTTTTCCGGTAATGGGATGGGTTAGGAAGCGATATGAGATGTCAGATCTCATCCTAGATCAGTTCATAAATGACTATGAGCTCACTCCAGTCTTAGCGGTACGAGGTTTGGGAATAAATTAAGCGGACGTCCATAAATGCTGCAGTGTTCATGGCAGTTATTAGGTTAGTGAGAAACAGCTTAACATAATACTCTCGCTCTTTCTCTCTCTCTCTCTCTCTCTCTCTCTCTCTCTCTCTCGCTCTCCCTCTCTCTCTCTACACCACCTGACAGATAACGAAAGTGAATTTGAACTTTTAAAAGACTCGAAAAGCAAAGTCATGAGCAGGCTTCGAGACATAGGGTAGACATTAAGAGTGAGGCAAAAGCTAAATAAATGACATTATGACCTTCTGACATAGCTGCCCCGCAGTGAATAATCAGTAGACACTAGGGCTGTATCTATCGATTATTTTAGTAAGCGGATAAGAAGTACTTTTTCTTTATTAAAGAGCAACACTAAATCTACAAGAGAAAATAAAGCAGGCCTCTTAAAATGAACAAGTAATTTGTTTCCTTTTAGAAAATTTGCAAACGAGAATATCTGTGAAAACTAAAACCATTTAATGCATTTAATTGCCATATTCCAATTAAATGCAAATACAAATATATTAATAAAAATATAATGAAAATATTTGAATTAACTTCGAATTACTTGAAAACTGTACAGTGTTTACTTTATGTTTTAGTTTGAAATTATTCCAAACTTTCTGTCTTTTTCTTTAGCCTCTGAATTTAGACTATTTTCGCCACATAAAAAAAACAGTTTGCCTAATTCTGACTTTTTTCGCACAATTCTGACTTTATTTGTCACCATTTTGAGTTTTTTCTTACAATTCCGACTTTATTACTCTTAAATCCAACTTATTTCTCACAACTGCGACAGTATTTCTCGTAAACATCTACCATTTCTGGTGTATCCCCCAGAACCATGTTACTGGCATGAAGTTTGAAGCTGTTGGTGTATGAACAAGGCCACTTCTGATTATCTGTCCTGTTCTGTCTCCTCTAGAGCTGATTGTTAGACAATTGAGACAATAGAGACCTAGAGTTCTCTCCAGGGAGCAAAGGCTTAGTTTGATACCATGCAAGTCTATCGATTGTAGCCTATTTCATTTTAAATGTGTAAAGCTTACTGGCACTACAGAGGGAGTGATGCTGCCCAATTTGCTAAATATAAAAATAAAAAAAAAAAAATAATAAAAATTACAAGAAAAAAATTGAATTGCCAGAAATAAAGTTGAAATTGTGAGAAAAATAAAATATTTTTTTATGTGACGGAAACAGGCTTCCATTTAAAACATCTCCTCTCCCCTCGCTGTTTTATCCCTGTTTTCTCCCCAGTTTCTCCCTGTTCCTCCATTTTTCTTCTGTCTTCTGTGTTTACCTTTCCAGAGTCCTCTAGAGTTTAGTTGGTGCTACGTCAGTAATAATGGTCCATGGGGAAACACAATGTTCCATGTGTAGTTAAATTGACGAAGCGAAGCAAATAATTTGCCTTGATGATTTTTTACATTCAAATTACTCGATTCGCTCGAGGAATTGTTTCAGCGATAGTGGACACAGCAGAACTGCTGCTGTGATAGTAATGACTGCCTCATGCTCATACTAGGACTTTAATTCAATATACACATACTGAATATCTTTTTAGCACACTTACTACTGCATACTGTATCTACCCATGTATACTGTAACAATATGATGGTATAATCTGATTACTTTCTCTCAAGGTTTATCTCAGGAAGTTTTTCCCTGCCATTGTCTTTCTGTTTAAACTGAATCAGAAAACATTACCTAAAATACTACAAAGATGATTAAAATCAACATCACCTTGATATCAATATGTTTCATTGCATAAGATTTGATTCACTGGTTGATATGATTTGTTTCATCCTTTAATATCAGTGACATTCAAACACTATATAATGAAATTGTCTATTTTTGATATTTGGTACCAAATGGTCCACCATTCACAATTCATTTAGTCCATTTAATACCTGCAATTCTAAGTGCACCCTTTAATCTTGCTGAATTTAACTCCAACATATGTAACGCTGTGCTTTTGCCATATGTGAAAACGTAAGAATAATTTTAACATCTTAGTGTTGAAACAGTGTCCATGACGCTTTATGCCAATGTTGCGCATATATTTGTGTTTATGTGATTCGCTTTCTTGTATTCGAAATTGGAACGGCAACTTTTAAAAAGTGTAAATAAACAAAATACATCAATCCAAATCAAACCTTTACAGGAATGGGAACGGATAAGCAAAATGACATGTCTGAATAGATATCAGATTGAGTCTCAATTATTTTGCATCCAATATAGCCATTCAGGCTTGTAATGGTTGAAACAGAAAAGACATGAAGAAAGAAGAAAGGAAAAAAGGAGAGATGTGCTCGGGGTGACGGGGTGGTTTGGTCTCTGTAATTACCTACTTATTAATAGAACCTATGCAGACATTCTCTTTAACCTCACTGTCACTTTTTTTTGGTTTGTATTAGAGCTCAATGACAAAAAGGTTCATCTCTGCATTTCTGCATCGTTGAGCAGATTTTGAAAAGTCCCTTTATATGTCCTATTTGTGTGTACGTGCGTGATTAATGTATGAGGTCACCATATTTTGCCCTGCTGACTGCAAAAGGTCAGAGCTTAATGATAAATGAGTGGATGTGTGTGTGTGTGTGTGTGTGTTACTGTGTGTGTGTGTGTGTGTGTGTGTGTGTGTGTGTGTGTGTGTGTGTGTGCTGGATGAACTGAATATGCTTTTTCTCCTATACCAGAAGTTTGTGCCTCAGCACATATACAATTGCTCAGTTGCTGGAGTCTTTGGTGGACGCTGGGAAAAGGAAAGAAAATTATATAGATTTAAATGGTCTCTGTGTTTGTTTTGTGCTCCTAATATTTGTATCTGTATCCATATCTAGACCTAACTTTTAAAAGTGTCTCATTAGGGAGTAATGTAAGCTCAATTTTCAACAAAAATTTGTTTCCATTTCCCAATTCCTACTGTGCTGGCAGATTTTCAATGTCTTACTTCCTGCTGAGTCCCGTTCACTTTCAGTATGTCACTACTGAAGTGATAATTTCTCACGTACTAAATTTTGACTGGTAGAAAATGAGCTCATGCTAAGCTAAACAGTTATAGGTGTACCAGTTTAACCACTACACCATCTAATTAATATTGGTTACAATAAGATTTTCCTTTAACCAGTAGAGCAGCAGTTGCTTCAAATTTTTTTTTTTACTGTTATGCATAGACTAGTTGCTTTATCAGTTCATGTACTGTATCTGCTCATAGACACATATTCATTTGTTGCATGTTTTAATCCCTGACCCAATATATAGAATTTTCATAGATTGACTACAGTATGATCCTCATTTTATTCTTCCCTGTACCTCTCTGAGGCTGAGTAAGAACCAAAAATGTCTTCCCAAACCCCTTCATCACCTAAAAATAAACACCAGAAACACCTGCTTTAGGTCTCTGTCCATTTCTCAAGAAACAGAGCAAGGCACATGAGGACAGAGGATTTAATCCTGCAATATGGCCACTACCTTCTCTTTTAGGAGGTTCAATAAAGCTTGAAATAGCTTTGGCTTCCCTTCCTTAGTCGTATTAAATGTTCTATTGGTAAAATGAATCAATCTGAGCTTAAACAAGGTCTTGAGAACAATCACACAGCTGTCACAGTATCTTTGCTTGCAAACCCTCTACCACAGAAAGTATTTCCTGATGAAAATCTTTTTCATCAGTGTTGTTTTATTTGAATACAGCCAGAGAGTGATCTAAAAACAATCATTCAATGTAAAACAAAATGGGGGCCTTTTTTTATTATATACTTTACTTCACTATTTATTTTTCTGACAACGATATACTATTACTCATTACGTTTCTTTACACAAATATCTGTACTTTGTACTTCTTACATTTTCAAACCAGACTTGTTACTTTAGTTTGAATCTATTTCGTGACATGATCAATATTTCTTCTTTTTAATACTCACGCAAAGTTGCATCTGAACAAACCACAAGACTTCTGTATCATTGTCTTTTATACCAATGAAAAGATGAGACCAAAGAGGAGATATCTAGCCATACATGGTCCCTCCATCTTGGACTGATTATTTGTAAAAATAAATAATGACACAATGTAATATATTGTGTTTTTGTTCATTTGAGTTTGCATTCACCTGATTCTAAGACCCACTAAGGACCGGATGATTTTGATATGTCCTGATACATACAGTAAAACCATATAATTCAAAGGTTAATATGGGTCAACAAGGGTTAATTCTACTAATAGTAACAATAGATACAAATGTATTGCACCAATCATGTCATAGCCATGGATAATCCACTTTATTAGGAACACCTGTACATTTGCTTATTTATACAATGATATTAATGGCTAATTAAATGGCAGCAGCTCAATGCATGTGATTATGCAGATACACGACTAGAGTTTTATGCTTTAATATACAAAATGTTAATGGAAAGGTTTACATTTTGTTTTTGATAAACTGTCTCTAGAGTTTGTACAGAATGTCAAAATGCTTTGACAACTCAAATAACCATTTATTACAACTACACACAAGCAGAAATGCATTTCAGAGCACTGTACATGTTGAGTTATGAGGCAGACGGGCTACCAAAGGCCACATCAGGTTCCATTTCTTTGAGCTAAGAAACAATTGAAGATTCCTATTCCTCATGTCATGGTTCCTAATAAAGTGTTTTCTGTTGCTTAGAAGCCTCATGCTGCCTGTATCAAGTGGCTTCTTTTAATAAACACTCTTATGTATATGTCCCTCATGATTCCGCAAACCTCAACACCTGGATCACATCTCTTGGAATACTTTTCTATATAACATTAATAATAAGAGAACAAAAATGGTATAGAATCTGGATGTGGAAGCTAATTGTGAAAAGTCCCCATTTCTCAGTGCTTTAACACCACTACTATTAAACACAAAGAGAATACTTTATCGATTCCTTGGTTTCAGTTCCTCCTGTTTCACTCATCTCTCTCTCTGGAAGGATGACTATCACTAGAATTAATGGAAGCCAGGCCAGATTTATTGCAGCTCCTTTTTCATGAATTCAATTGCACTGGATTTCTACTAGAGACAAGTGTTTCACTCTAAGGCTGATCCCCGTGATACATCCCTGACTTTCTGGGTCAAATAAAAATTCTCAGAAAAGCACCATATCAGCCTTCAAAATAAAATATTTCACACTCTACAATGGGCTACAAGACATTATTTTGTCAAATGTGTCAAGAATTGAGAAAATTAAAATTTGTTCCAAATTCCAAGGCACCCAAATGACCCATCATTGGCAACTCAAATTCATTTTTTCCCTGGAAGACTAGGTTAGATGTAATGCTCTCTGCCAATAAAACCTTTTAATAACCATTTCAATAGAAGAAATGTTTGCATGAAAGAAAGAAGCTTTTTTCCCCCCAACGAACCATCAAACTAATCTGACTCTCTGGTTTGTACAATTGGTTGCTGAACAAATTGACAGTGGAATGGAAACAAAATAAAGGTGTTACAGTGATTTTACCTGCTCTTGGCCATTTCTGTTTGCTAGAAGCTAGAAACATAACTTTACCATGCTTCACTGGAGCTCTTTTATGCCTTCACATTTCTACACACCTTCCATTTCAGGCTAGCCTTCCATTTTTCCTTGAGCCTTACTCTCCCCAGATTGCCTCGAAAAGAGCTGCTTGCTAGTGAACATGGCCAGCAATCTATTCCCGCCTCCACTGCCATATCTCACAGGGCTTATGGAAATAAACGTTTTTCTCCTGGAAGCACATGCTGGGCTGGTAACACAAGCAGGAATAGAGCAAATTAAGAATATGTGTGTGTGTGTGTGTGTGTGTGTGTGTGTGTGAGTGATGTTTTTAAAGTATACAACCTTTTAGTTGGAATCTGGCAGAGCAGGTAAGGGTAACAGTTACGAGTGGATAAGAAAAGTCAAGATTTTTATTGCTTTTATTTAACACTAGATTACAATTCTGTAGTGAAGAGAAAAGCATTGTGTGTTTTTTTTTATTTGTTGGAATATTTTAGATCCCCACCTTTCAAATATCCATCTCTTATATCTATCTCCATTGTAGCCTCAGATTCCTGCTCTCGGCTGATCTTCTGCTATTGTAGCCCATCTAGATCAATGATGCATTATGTTGTGCTTTCTGGAATGCTTTTCTGCTAAACACTATTGTAATGAGTATTTCTTTTATTTCTGATTACCTTCAGTCAGATCTATCCATTCTCCTGTCTTTCTCATCAACTGGCTGCTGAACTGTCACTCATATGGATGTTTCTATTCCTCCTGCAACATTCTGTACAAACTCTAGATCCTGTTCTGTATGACATTCGTAATAGATTTGCAAAAAAGTAGCTCATTTGGATGAACACATACCACAGCCAAAGCCACAGAGATCACATTATTTTCCGTATGACGCTTGACGTGAACATAAATTGAAGCTCTTTATCTGCATCCACATAATGTGCACCCACATTTATTGCACTGTTGCCACATGTCACTAATTTGGTTGGTTAGTGTATACCTCGATTTGAACTAGTAATTATACAAATAAAAACTGTAATTGAAAAACTGGAGCAAATAGCTAACAAACGTGAAAACAAATGTTAGTGTATTCAAATTTGACCTGATTTTGAAACAAATTGCAGTCACATCTCACTATTAAGAAAGTTAATGGTCCATTTAAGGGTTTGCATTTTTTTTGGGGAGTTTTTTTTTTGCTTCCCAAAAGCCCTGATCCAGTGTTGACATTAAAATGAAAAGAAACAGAGAGGTACAAATACATTTTTTTAAATTGTGTAGCAGGTCAACAAAAATGCAAACAAAAATGATTACATGTGGATATCATCTGACACATACAAACACACTGGCTGACTCCCACCTTATCACCCCCACTTGTCATTTTCTGGCCAAGGACACACTCCTATCATCTCCTACAAAGAGCAAAGAAAGATTATAGGCGAGGGAATGACAGAGAGAGAAACACAACAGAAGACAGAAGATCGAGCAAGAGAGCAGAAGAGCAAAGAACAATATGGGCTGCTCTTGTATGTGCATTTTTCATTTCTAACTAACTTTCTTTCGGCTTCTCCCATTAGGGGTTGCCACAGCGGCTCATCCGCATGTTTGATTTGGCACGTTTTTACGCGGGATGCCCTTTCTAACACAACCCTCCCCGTTACCCGCTGCGGCCCGGGTTCGATCCCCGGTCAGCAGTGGTGAGAGTGCCGCATCCTAACCACTAGACCACCAGGGAACCTGCATTTTTCATTTCTATTGGAGTATAATTGAGTTTTAGCGTGCATCCCGGCATTTTAGAAGTTTTACAGCAAGAACATACAGTATTTAACAAGATCACGAGGTGAAATGGACATTCTAATACTCCAGCAAGAGTAAATCCCATTTCTATTTATAATTATTAATTACAGCCTGAGAGTTTGCACTCGCATCAACCCTCACAGCTGGATTATTTGTTACCTCGGAAATAGAAATATCCCTGTCTTTAGTTACAGAACCGTATGTTCTTCCTATCACCACCTAACACTTGTTCCAGTCTAATTAGCACTAAGCTTTGTGTTACAGTGCCTTTATCACTGTCAGCCTTTACCAGCTCTATGTTTGGACTGTATTCTGGCTCATTAGCTGTTTCCTTGCTCTCTGTTCTGCAAGTAATCGTAAGACCAAAATATTTCCCTTCTATTTTTTTTTCCTGTTTATTTTATTTCTTTAAACAGAAATCAACACATATTAAGTTTTTCACAGTAAATAATGACATTCCATTTCAGACAAAGTCCATATACTGTAGGAAATTTTACAAAACATTTGCATCCTATTAGCAAACATGCCAAAATGCACTGCAATGCTTTTTATGTGGATTTGTTTATTCCAGCTTGTTTTAATGTGAAGCCAGAGGCTCTTGGTGATTAATTGACTTTTTATTCTCTTGCTGATGAAATATGTTGATAAGATATCTACAGCAGTTATTTACATTGGCTGAGAGCAGGGGCGTAGCCATCATTTCAAAAGTGGGGGGGACGAAATGTGTAGTGTTACCTGTTTTTTTTTCCTCCACTAAAAAAAGTAATCTACGCCCCTGGCTGAGAGACTTTTAGAGAGAATCTAAATGAATATATACAGTAGTAATAAAAGAAAATGATGGCCTTATTATCCACATTATTGTTACCATTATGACTTATTTTTAACAGTCTTTTCACCATTTTGAAAATGTTTCTATGAATCAGATATGTATTTTCAGAAGAATTAGTGAGAATGACAGTGACCATAGCAGTTTCTTTGCCCCTAAAACACCAGTTTAACTTATTAGCTTAATATAGACTCTGAGAAAAAGGAAGCATGAATGTCCCTCATTACAAGCTCTCAATTAAATATAACATCATAACATCTGTGGTTATTTGACCTTGGTAGCTGGCCAGGAGGACACGGTTAACAAGCAAGTGTTATACCTTTTAGGGGTGTAATGATTTGATTTGATTCATGACACTGGCTCGATGATTCAACTTGATTCTTTGAATATTTTGAGCAAAATTTGAATAAAGAAAAATTATGACTGAAAAGACAATCAGTTTCTGAATGTTCATTTTTGTTTATAAAAAAATCAAGTTTGATATTTACAATTCTGAAATTTATTTTCTAAACAAAATGTACTACCAAAAATAAATGAATACAAAAAAATCACTGACCTAAGGAAAAAGATCAAGTGAAATATTTATTATCAAATAGCTGGTGTCATATGAAAGGGAATGAAGAGTAACTGTTATACCACATTTGTTCAAACAGTGCAATTTCATTCGATGCATAATTAATAGAATGCAAATATTTTGGATTGTGACACATCATAAGCATAGTTACTCTACATCTCTAACAGTGTAAGTAAATAATGAAACTAACTAAATAAAAGATTATTTTTGTTGACGCACATCAAGATCCTCTTTCTTACATACAATAAAACAATTTAAAAACTATTATCATTAGGTTTTTTTTTTTGGTGCAAATTTGGATTCAATTTTATCCTGGCCTCTTAATGGTTCTTAGTTGTTTTGTTGTTGATGTTGCTGACTGTTTGCAATTATTTTAGATTTATGGCTAATTATTATCGATTGTGTGATTGTTGTACTTCTCCATAAATATGTTATTAAAACCTTTCAGCATACTCTGGTGCAGTGTTTTTTCTTGCGTTCGAATTAACATTCTTTCTTTGTAACTTTCTTTGGCTCAAACCTAATTGCCTAATATTTCCATCCTAGGATTGTTTTGCTGTTGTTGTTTTTTTTTGAATGATCGAACTGCATTAGCAGAATATAACACAGAAATGGCAGGGGACTGAGAGTGAGTATCTGACATAGTAGTCTGTGTAATTACAGGGAGAGAGAGATGTTTCTCCTGTGGGAGATGATAGTAAGCCGTCTGCACGGGACAAGCGCTTATGCAGACACAAACACACACACACACACACACACACACACACACACACACACACACACACACACACACTGTTCATCATCAAGACAACATAAATCATAGCTGCCTTGTATATATTACCCTTCTGAAGGATGTCTAATGTTGTCTTTGTTAGCTGTATTAGCCATGGATTTAAGAAATCTTTTTTCAGTCATTTTAATTAACTGCTTCTTTTGACAGCTTGGTATTTTCATAAGGCAGAGAAAAAAGACAAAATTTGCTCTGATCACATTTGCTGATCAGCAATAAATGAAAATGTGTGGAAAATATTAGCATAATTCATGCACTGTCTGTTTTTTCACAGTAAGCATCAAAAGCACTTTTTTACTAGCGTCAAAAGGGAATATGAAATGTGTGTTTGAGTACAGAATTAGCAAAATATACAAGGGAATAGCTGAATAGCCTTATAGAAATAAGAGCTAAAAAATAAGACATCTTATACCACTAAAAGCATTAATAACATCTCATGGAATGTTTTTAATGAATTCAATATAAATGAAAGATAAACTGATTTCTGCAACATAACTTTGGATTAATATTTGATGCAAATAAATATGTACAGTATATGACAAGCCAAACCAACCAAACACCCTGCTAAATGGATAGTTATTGAATAATAAGAATCTGCAGAATTTTTAAGTGTTTTAATGCCTTGAAATGACATTCACTTACTGGCCACTGTAATAGAAACGCCTTTATTAATGCAGTATGCCATGTAACCTATTATATGCCAGCAACATGTACATACATGTCAAGAGCTTCACTTGATGTTCCACTTCAAATGGGGAATTGCTGGACCATGACATAGTTGTTGGTTGGAATGTTCAGAATTTACACTGGTGCAAAAACAAAAACATGCAGGGATTGGCAATTCTTTGGGCATAAATGCCTTGTTGACAAGAAAGATCAGAGGAGAATTACCACATTGGCTTGAGCTGACTGGAATGTTACAGTGTGGTGATCAGAAAAGCCTCAAGGAATGAATGTTTTAAACCTTGTATTGTGTAAAATCATTCTTTATATATCATCAACTAAGCAAAGTGTACTAGTACAAAGTACCTCTTTATACCCTTTTATACCTCTTTTGGGGAAAAAGCCTTTACAGGTAGAAACAATCTGTTGAAAACTGAGGTAATGGGAAGGGAATGAAAGCGATTTGTTGGGTCGAACTGGCTTTAGGCCTTTTTTTTCCTTCAAAAATATTTGGTATGTAGATTACTTAATGGACAAGGAGGTAGGCAAATGTGGATAGATGGAATGGGTGGAGAATTGATTATTATGACTGGAGCAGTAGAGCTGCCTAAGGAATAGACGACAAGAGTATTTCACAGTGTTTCCAAAGCCGATGATTTAGTGGATAATCTATTCTGCGACGATGCCTCCTGCTGCTGCGCCAACTGTTAGGCTGCGCATCGCTTCATGATTTTACCCACAATACACGTCTTGCTTGCTAAATGCTCCCCTTCTGCCTTTCGCTTTTAACACCAGGACTAAAGGAGGCTCAGACAGACTAGATGCATTGCCGCTGATTTTAAATATACAGTAGACAAATTTTCATCGTTAGTTAACTAATCATGTAAAACTGATTTGTGTTTCAGCCTTAAACCTTATCTGCTTAATGGGACACGGTGAGAAAAGGACTCTTATTGTTTATAGTTAAATGCAGAATCCATCGCAAGACCTGAGGCTGTTTGACAGTGACAGTGATTAAACACTGGGTGGACATTTTCACTATTATAAAATAATGAGACCATTAATGGAGTTCTGGCTTCTATCCCAGAGGTAGAGACAATACACCCGTCCATCCCATAATCTGTCTGCCATCCCACCTTCATTTTTGCTTTCGTGCTTTTAGTGTGTGTTCATTGGATATTCCAACATATGCTTATTTGAGCTATGGCTAACCAAGATCCAGAATATTGGGCATGATCCGAATTAATAGTCTTCTATTAAGGATCAATGTCAAGCTGATAGAAGGGGGTGAGATAGTTTAAAACATTATATGAACATAATAACATATGAATTTCTTCTCTCCACTAGAAATAAATAAATCTTTACTATTAAAGTTGCAGTATTCCAAATATTTTGTCTATAAATTAAGTACTTTCCATTCAGTAATACTTGTATTTAAACTCTTATCAATATTTTATACTTTGACTTACAATATATTTTATTAATCCCAGTTTAAAGAAGAAATTATTCAAATTGTATATGTATACTGCATCAAGTATCAAGTTTTTATCCACACAAAAACCTTAAAAAATTAGTGCTTTTGTTTAATTGGAATTTGTGAGACGAAGATCATGGCCACTCAGAACCATTTAACTGCATTAATAGCTGTTTAACTCATTTTGTAAATCTGGTATTTTGACTTGTAAAGAGAAACATAGTAATAATTAAAGCACACATTTATAAATCGAGAAATGGCATGTTCATGAGCGTTCACAATAATGAGGTATGTCAGCTGTTCGTCATTTAAAATATCGTCCTCTGTCGCCCATAATGTACTTTTTAATGTCATTCTGTAGACATGGATAAACATCCTTCATAAATGCAAAGTGATCGTGAGCAATTAATTATTGATAAGACTGATTTTTTTTTTTTATTATTATAATTTTCAGAGCTCACACTCACTTTGCAGTGATTCTATTCAGTTGGTGTCATATTGATTTGGGAGTTATAAACAGGGCTACCGGATTTTTAAAAAAATGTTTAGACTCAAAAACTCAAAGCTACAGTATCTGCAAGAAAATTTCTCTTGGAGTCACAAGTTCACTGTGGCTCACTATGCCTATCTTTGCAAAATGACAATTGAAATTCTTCTGTACATTGTAGTTGTACTGTCATCACTTCCATGCTTCTTTTGTTTCCTATAACTTATTAGGTTTTAGGAAATGTATTAGATTTAGATTCATTTTGCTTAAAAACTTGCTCAAGACTTCCCTTGAATATGCTTAAGTATGCTTTTTGTACCTGCAACCTTGCTAAAAATCAGCCTTGCTGTAAAAAAACACCAATCTGGCAACCACCAATCTGTTTATCAATATCAAGAGTTTGTCCATGAGAATCTAAAGGGATTTTTGCCATGGGTTGAATTATAAAAGCAATGTTTTTTGTATGACCATGGATAATTCTCCTAATGAATTTGATTAAGGATAAGAGTATATCTAAGTAAAAAACACCATTGTACTATCAATGACCATGTTTCCTCTTTGTTTCTGTTTTTGACAGAGTGCCGTGGTTATGTACGACGGGGCGAGAGTGCCCTCTCCTGAGGCTAGTGCAAATGGTGCCCCGGGTGCCGCCACACGCCCCAATGGCGACGAAGAACTGGAAGAAGAAGAAACTGCCCCACCGAAGCCCGTGCTGGTCAAGAAGGCTCGCCGTGAGATCCTGGACCACGAGAGAAAGAGACGAGTGGAGCTAAAGTGCATGGAACTGCAGGAGATGATGGAGGAGCAGGGGTGAGGCACTGTCTGGGTGCATGTGTGGGGTGTGAATGTTAAAGGCATAAGTAAACATTAGCTGTAGAGAAAAGAAAAAGGATAGTTTGTCTGTGGTGAGATTGGGCTGCATACAGCATATTTGATAACACGTTGTTCTGGGCGTTTGCTTTCTTTCAGGCAGCCAGACTGAACCCCCCCACACACACACATACACTATTCCACGCTAGCTGTCTCGGGGGCTTTTTATATAAGTCAGGTAGCAAGAATAGTCTAATTATCCAGGAGGGCTGTGACCTTGTGTAATTTGGGTGTTTCACAGAGGTTCTTGATCAGGACACTCTTGTTTTGTTCGCATAACCTTTTGTGAGGAATCATTTATTTATTTTAAGAAAGTAATGTCAGAAGAACGATGCATTACTCGCTTAAATAAAGTCTTAGAACTTTCTTTAGGCAAAACTTCTGCCTATTTTGAAAAAAAAATAAATTAATGGTTACATTGATTATGGCAAAATAAAATAGCTTTTTTTTTATCCATCGAAACCTTCATAATCCATGCTTATTTTTTTGCTACGGAAAAGGCTTTTATATAAATGTTCTTACTTTTTCTTGCCCTACATCCCCTTCACAAAGTAAAACTACTTAATACGCCTAATCCATTTAGTTCACCCCCATCAACCTTCTTAGAACAGCAGATGGTATGCTCCTCATTAGAAGTTCTGGCTATCAGATTGATGAGTATGATAGGAAGCTGGAAGTCAGGGAGGAGAGCATGACCATCTGCCAAAGGGGCCATCAAACATTCACACAGGCACCCTATAAAGCAGCTTTTTCTCAAGAATACTGCTCTGTAATCAGTGGTTGAATTGAAAATTCACGGGTAAAGGGGGGATGGTCAGTTAAGACTATTTGTGTGAAGGAGGTCAAACCCCAATGAGAATGGAGAAACCCATATAATTAACCCATATGAAGTTTGTAGTCTATTGAAGCCAGAGTGCCTTTAACTGAAAAAATATATATATATTTTCATGAGCTTATTAGAGCGTCAAATGTTAGGCACATTTTGTACACATCATGTGTATAATAATACATTGGCTTTTTCTGCGGCTATAAAGCATTACCTCACTGATCAACTTATTAAAATTTCGGTTTAGGTTTATATTTTAGACCAACTTCTAGACTTAATTGTTTTTGCACTAATGCAATTTGAATAAAACCTATAAAAACCTATATAAATATAAGTGACAAGTCACATAATACCAAAGAAAATTGTGATTTGTTAGAAAAAAATGCTTTGTCATGGACCTCAATATTTAAAGTTGCAAGCATTGTTTTTTAAACACTTTTAAACATTCTTTGACTAAACATTTAGACTTTGTTAGTAGGACACTACACACTTTACCATATTAACACAATATTTTTATTTCTACTAAACTATTGAATGAAATGTATTAAACTTGAGTTTTAGTTGTTAGAACGCTAATATTAAAGATTAGACAAACTGTATTGATTGATCTGAAAAATGTTGGCATTGTGAGCTAGCATACTAGTAGTGAACTAGTCAGATACATAAATCAGTTAATAATAATTGCAATGAAGCAAAATTATGTTTTGTGGTATATTTTTTGTGGCTACTGTTAAATCAACAATTAGCTAGTCAGCTACACAAGCAGGCTAATGCTAGCAGTGATATGCAACTCTGTGCTATTAATGAGCAAGATTGTTGTGGTACTGTATATTCTGACTGACTAGATTTTTTTCTTCTTCTAGTTGCTAGCATGATAGTTATCTAAGTACGGCAATAGCAATTGTGCTAAAACCTTATGTTGTGAGATTTTTGATTACTTAAGAATATGACAGCATGAATTAGTTTAACAGTTAACTAGTACATAGTTACATAAGGTATTTTTTTTTACATTTTAACCAAATCTTTGTTAATAGTTATAGTGATATAGTATAGTATATAATATAGTATAGTATAGTAATAATAGTAATATTTTGGATTATTATGGCATGTTTTTGTCAGGTTTGTCTGCTGGCAAATAGATTGTTGAAGCAAATCAAGGCACAGATTCCAAAACATTACTCGTTGCAAATGTATACTTCATACAACATTCTGCACTAAAACTCAATGCTGTGTAACCCCTGCAAAATATTTCTATTCATTTTCTCAATTGTCACACGGGTAATTGAAATCCTGATGTGTCAGGCAACATGTTGTACAAGCCTTAATTTTGGACAGACAAAATATCAATAATCAGAATGTCACATTATACCAGCATCGATCCTAAACTGGTGGAATGATGGAAGGCTAATTATTTAGAATGTTTCTGAACACGTATCAGAATTGTATTGAATTCTGAATTGTATTGAATCATAATGAGAAATAATGAGCAACTACGCTTATGCATTTTCCCTGTAGAGTTTTGCTCCAGAACCTTGCATGATCTACCTCTGTTTGGAAATGTCAATCATGAAGACCTTTTAATTAAAGCTTAAACACTGAATAAAATGAACAACAAAAGATGCAAGTGTGATGGAAAGGGTGTGCATATCTTACAGTAACAGACCACACTATAAAAATGAAAATCTTCTGGGTACTATTTAAATGCACACACACACACACACACACACACACACACACACACACACACACACACACACACACACAGAGTACTGTGACTGCAGCCAGAGGGCATTCATCGTCAAATGTGTTTTATGGCATTTCCACCCTGGGAGCCAATTAGTCGTCTGCACTCACAGTGCATGCGTGTGTGTCGACTCCCCTCCTTTCAGCCTTCTTTCAGCTCATCTGCTTAGTGCCCAACCCCACACACACATACACACACATTTAAGCACAGAGCAGATTTAGTCATGACATCGGGTGGAGGAGAAGAAGGGGCAGATCACTTAAGAAGAATAGAGACACTTTTGGATAGCTTTGAATTATATCTTAATAAATAGGATTAAAAAAAAATCTGATTAATTAAGTATTAATAATTAAATGTTTGTATATATATATATATATATATATATATATATATATATATATATATATATATATATATAATGGGATTTATACTATTCCACTATTCATAACTGTATGCACTGCCACTTTAAAGCAATTCACTCTTCTGCTGTTGCACTGGTTAGTGTGTTCACTTTGACTATGTTTGCACTGCACTGGCACTTTGATTCACCCCAAGTCTGCTGTTAAATCAGTTTACACATGGTTGCACATGGTTACACTAAACACTCCAGGCTACTACTCTATCAACTGTATATTTATTTCTTTAAATAATGCATATATTTATATATATATATATATATATATATATATATATATATATATATATATATATATATACCAATAACGTCTGCTTTTTACTGTCATCTGGGATTAATTAAATTGTCTATCTATCTATCTATCTATCTATCTATCTATCTATCTATCTATCTATCTATCTATCTATCTATCTATCTATCTATCTATCTATCCGTCTATCTATCCGTCTGTCCGTCCGTCCATTCGTCCACTCGCCCGTCCGTCCGTCTATTTATCTATCTGTCTTTGAGCACTATAAATATGTACACAAATTAGGCAAAAAGTTCAATATGGTATCCATTTTATTATCAAGGGAATATTTCAGTTTTTTCATCTCTGTTTAACTCTTTAGCAGAGGCAAGCATTTTGACAAATGTCTCTTTTTTCTAATAAATGAAAATATAAAACTTCTTCTTCTTTTGGCTACTCCCATTAGGGGTTGCTGCAGCAGATCATCATATTACCCTGTACTTTACATCTGCCTCTTTCAAACTAACTACCAATATGTCTTTCCTCACCACATCCATAAACCTCCTAAGCGAAAATACCAAACATATTTACCTAAAACCTGAATCAATCCACTTCTTAAAACTGTCATTATGACGCGTATCTCATGCAGCGAGAATGCCATTGCCGATGCAAGAAACCCAATTAACACAGTTCAACAGTCTCCTTTTTCTCTGCAGCCACAGTGTCACTGCCTCCATACATCATCTTTGGCTGAAGCATTAATATTAACCTTGATAAATAACCCCGGTTTTCTGTGAATTTTGGTCAATTTTTTTTTGTGCATTATAGTTTTCCTGGGGATTTGAAATAAAGGCAAATTGTGCGTTTTTGCTAATTTTACTGGAACGGAAATGCAAAAGTATAAATGTTGTTTTTAAAAAGCTTAACAATTGTTTTGACTTTTCTTCATCTCGTAAATGTCCTTGAAAGTATATTTGCGACCATTTTAATTTCTTCTCCTTTGTCAGCCATTGTGAAATGAAAAAATTTACGCAAAAATATTTGAGCTTGTGCAGTTTGCTATAAATGTGGTTTGCTAGCGCTGACTAGTGTGTTCTCTGACTATCCAATCAAAGGTCAGGAAAAGCAGCATGTACTTTACACTACTGGCGTAAGCTTACTTTGAACCTGGCAACACATGATGTAATGGCTGAAATCTGACTGGATAGAAATGACAACATAAACATATACTGCTTGAAGCAGAGCAACCAGTGACGAGCCGTGCATTTGGTACCTGGGCCTTCAGTGAGGATTTACCCGACTTAATCCACCTCTTAATACCACCACTATCACGTCGCAATTATAGAAACCATCAATACTATACAATAACGCAAATTAACAATGCGTGGCATTACAGAGAAAGAGAGGCATTTTGCATATGGAGTATCAAGCTCCCAACCTCTACACTACAACCGTATTTGTGCCACCTACATCATCTGGAGCAATTCAGAATCCTAATTCTGCTTTGTTAATCATTATTGTGTGTGAAGGAAGATGCTGAACACAGTGTTTTGTGGACTTGATGGTTCCCATTCATTATCAATTGGGCTTAGACACACACACACTCACACACAGACACACAAATTAAATGCTACATACAATGTTCTCTGTATGGATATAATTGTAGGTATACTGTACATCAAATTTGTATATGGCTAACGGCTATAAATCTGACCTGAAAATCTCTAAGAAGAAATATTTTCAATATAATACAGTTCAAGCACTACTCCTATGAGTTGATTGAATTATTTGGTTCAGTAAAAGCTTTTTTGTAACGGTTTTATTTTTTTTTATTAGAATTGAGAGTAATACTTTTTTTTTTTTACTGCAGAGAATGAACTATGTATGGATTTTACTGCAGCATGTGAGAGAAAGAATGCAGCTTTGTTGAAAAGCTGTCAAATATCCGTTGGATTGGATAGCCGCTGAATATAAAGTGCAGTCTTGTTAATAAAAGGTGGATTTCGGGGTCTGTTTGTGAGCAGGCATGGATAAGATAGAGCAGACTCACTTCCTCCCCGTTCAAACACACCAGATCCACCAGAATTGTTTTCCAACACACACATGCTAAGATAAACCAACACATACATGCACATGCACATACACACACACACACGCACACACACACACACACACACACACACACACACACACACACACACACACACACACACACAGGCTGTCAATGGTAAAGGTCCCTCTGCATACAAGCTGATAAATCCTGGTATTGTTGTAAAGGATCCCTTGTGACCAGCATCTCTGAATGCATGATGGTTGCTCTTGGTTACTGTGATCCTGGGTGAAATCATGTTGTGTGAAAAGTGTGTTCAACTAGTGCACTCTCACACTTATATATAATGGTCATTTATACACCACTAACAACTACATGACATTGAAGAAATAATAAAATAAATAAATAAATTAAAATTACAATTAAAAAATTAAAAAAACAGCTCTATTGTTCAAACTACACAAAATGAACAGTTTTATCAATTGGACAATGTTTATTTCTACAATTGTCAAGAAAGTAATCCAAATTATTAGCACACATTTACTTATTTTACTTCACAGGTACTTATCAAACACTGCTGATGATATGTTATGGTACATCAATAAAACATACAGTATATGAATGAAATTAGTCTGTGTTTCTTCAAGTGTAGTTGCTGACATTTTGATTAGTGTCAGGGATAAACACCTTGAATTTACAGTCTGGGCTAGGAAGAAATCAGCACTCCTTGTTGTTTTGTTTATTATTATTAATGCTGGTGATGCTATTGTTCTTTAATATAAAGTCTCCTGGGAATTTTACACACAACGCTGCCAACAGTTAACAAAGGAAGGTGAAGAAAAAACATCCAGTAAACAACAGTTGGAGGGAGAAAACTCTTTTCAATTGTGGTGAGCAGAAAGGCATATTAGAAACACAATAAACCTTGAGGTCTTGTGGGGGTGTGCTACAAAAGCATGAGCTCAATATTACTATTTTAAAAGCAGTAGTAATAATGATAAGGCATAGAAGACCACTCTGATAACAAATGTTGAAATGGTGGTCATTATAAAAAAAGGGAAAATAAAATAAATAAATGGGGTACAAACAGGGTATTTATTCTTTTATTTGCTTGCAGGTGTTGGTGCTCGATACCGATGAGTACCAGCCCACTTCAAGCACTGGACATGAGACTTTGAAATTGCATTATATTGAGGGCAAACACTGTGACAATAGGCCTTGGCAGCTTCACACTGCAGTCTGGACACGCTCCTCTGATTTCATTTTCCGGTAGAGGCATGCTAAACTAAATTGAAAGTGCCGCTGTTTGACATCGAGAGTCTGCCGCTTGTCAGAACGGGGCCATTTGGGCAATGCCGTGTTTATCAGTACTGTTCGAGAACAAACTGCCCTGCAGGAAATGCCAGTTTTGGAAAATTGGTTTCTTGTATTTCGTGCAATTACAACACAGGACAGGATAGAAAACGCTTGGTCTTTTGCACTGAAAACGTATGCATGCACCTACCACCCATGCATGTATTATATCATTTGTTTGGAAGCAGCTGTATATTTGATTTATCTCATAGTTTTCAGAATGTGAAACAAATGTTCTTCTTTTCAGAGTATACTGATCATTTTGTAATCCCCAACCAATTTACAACAAAGGCTTTTGAAACACCTGAGACAGACAGCAAGATTTAATAAGCCATACCTTATAAGTACAACCTGATACTAACCAGTATAAGTCTGCAGTTTTTATGGTTGTTATAGTTACAATGTAATGCCAAATTTTTTTTTATTTATAAATTAGCAACTTTTTTAATGCAAAAAAAAATGCCTAAGAACATTAGATATTTTGTTCAGATTTCTCTTTATATATTATATATTTTTTTATCAGAAGATATCAGTGATCACATGATGTCTGTAAGATATTTCAATACCCCTGATAGCCTGAGTCATATACTGAGAATTGACCAATGTTAAAAAAATTTTTTTTCAGACAATACAAAAATGATTGTCATTTTATATGACACACAAAATATACAGTGCTGCTATATTCTGCTATATACAGTGCAGCACTACATAGAGATCAGAGACAAACCTTCTGTTTTCAACCACATGGCCATTCATTCAGTACCAGTACATAATAGTCAATTATTTGGTGGTAAACTATAATTACATTTCTTCAATTTTTACTGGAACAGCCATGTAGTATTTTGTTAGATTTGTCATATTTTCTCTTTTGACCAATTTCGGACATTTTCAATCAGTGTATAAACACTAGACTTATACTATTAACCATAAATCTGCTTTGTGAACTATTGGAAATTACATTCTTTGGGCTCTGTTGAAAATAAAAAAAAGTCAACAAAGATTTCAGAATCATATTTTGGCGTATTATTAAGAAACCTAATTATTATTAAGAAACTTAACACACCCTCATTATTCATCTCAATCCATTCCACAACCATGTATTTATTTATTATTTATACTTTTATACCACATTTTACTGTTTACATGCTGCTTTTTTGCACCTCTTGACTGCTGCTACTGCTGTTTTTGCACTGCATAGTGTTTGTTTATATATACTCTTGGTTATAGTTTTTATAGTTCTCTTTGCACAGTGCTGTATATTCTAAGTATACAGTAGGTTTACTGGTCGGCGCTATCTTGTGTTATGTGTATTGTCTTGTGTTGTCTTGTGTTGTCTGTCTGTACTGTTGTCTGTCTGTCTGTACTGTTTTTCGTCTGCACTGTTTGCACTCGGTTGCACTTGATGCACTTTATGTAGCTTTGTGTTATGTGTTGTAGCTCTATGTTGTTTAGTGTAGCACCAGGGTTCTGGAGGAACGTTGTCTCGTTTTTACTGTGTTCTATGTACCACTGTGTATAGTAGAAATGACAATAAAAGCCTCTTGACTTGACTTGACTTGAAACCGAGGGAATACATACAAAAATAGAATGGCTTAGTCTTGCTTTTTTATGATATTGTCACATAAACTGCTCAGTTTGACTTTGGGCATTGCTGCTGTGCTGAGAATCCAAGAGTAAAAGTGCAACCAGGGTAAATTTTACTACCTTTTTTTTGCCAGTGAAATAGGAGCAGAGATATTTATTGTGTTCTCTGCCGCCAAATATAAGGTAACCAACAGCTTCAAGTACAGCATTCTAGAGAAAATGATATGAGCACTGAAAGCAGGCAGTGTATATAACTCAATGCAGTCATTAATTTTGGCAATTCGCTGCATTTGTTATGTGGCCGAGCTATCGAATTTGCATTTCCCCTCTCTCTTTTAATGTCAGCGCATATTATACCAGACTACTGTGCATTTAAAATGAAATATTTAGGTGTGTGCTTTAGTATGGATTTTTTTGACTGAGAGAACATCTTTAAGGTTTCTTGGTTTAAGTCTCACACACATACACACACACACACACACACACACACACACACACACAGTCTGTCAGTATCATTTTCAGACTGCAGTAGCTGGAGATGATAAGGGACATGACATGCTCTTAATGAACTAATCTCTTTTTGCTGCTGCAGGAACGTGTTGTATTCTAGACACCAAACCTAATCATCATGATTTAAATCACATATCAATCCCTGTACCCAATCCCTTTTTCGTATTCTTATTACATTGCTGCTCTTACTATTCAAACAAACAACAAAGGAAGATATTTCTACATTAATTTCATACTTGAAAGATGAGATGCGGATGCTGGAACAGGCATGGGTTTTCTAGTTCAAGTGAAGAGAAACTATCAACATCTGTAATATCAAGTGCACCAATTTGAAACCATTTTCTGTTCATTATATGGTACTTTATTAAAGAATATTACATGCATTCTTGAAGCACCATAATGCACATGCTGTGTCCAAACAACTAGTGATTGCCAAGTCCAAAGTGTTCCTGTGTAATTGAAATCAGTATCATATTTTTGTATACTTTTCCAGAAAAGGTTCATGATTTTGGATGCAAGTTGATTGTTACTTGGCTTTCCAAAGGCAAACAAACTTTTGAACACTTTGACAAAATTAGATTTAATGGGGAAAAATTAAACAAGACTCTTTGATTGAGTATGATTCTGTGGAAGAAGTGTGCGAAAAGTTCTGTGATGGGTCATTTTAAAATGTCCGTCAAGCGGACTTTCAGTGTGACAGCATACAGAACTCAGTTTTCAATCCTTTTTGAGGGCTAATAGTCAGAAAGTTGAGTTCTGATCTCTGTGGTGCAAAGCTTCCAAGTTTGACCCAGTTTCAGTTCTAATTCAGGTTGCGTAACAGCTTTAACCAAAAGGAATTAATGTAAATGGGATGTGGTTGCACACAGATCCACAGTGGACTTAGGGTTTGATATTTGAAAAGCCTTCTCCAAAAAAAAAAAAAATATTCGGCCAGACCGAATATTGCTGCCATGTGAGAAATAAATTATAAAAAACAAACTTGTTTATATTTGAATAAATTACAGCACGGTAAAAATTCTCACTTTGCTCCAGGAACCTGGAAGTGACAAGGTCATGATCTATTTACGGATCAGACAACGGCTTGACCTGCTCTGCTCTCTCCTTTTTGTCATGGCTGACAGCTGATTTCAGGCATTTGATACACGTGAGCTGCATGTTTACACAAATGACTTTGGCTTTGTCCTTATAGTCGCCTCTTTAGTTAGAGATTAAACCACACAGATTTCCTGCTCACAAGGGATTTATTTTTGGATGGACATCCATATTTTATTGGTGAAAGGCCCGGATTAATCTGCTGTGTGTCGGCAGGATGATGATTAATTATGATGGAGTCAGTAGACCTTCTTTTTCGTGAATAATATTTCTATTTGGTTGTTGAAATATTTGGATTCAGACACCACTATGCACAGTATGTACAAGTGTTCTTTGGATGAATGGTAAAAAAGGCTGGTCTTGGATTATCCAGTCGACTGTATAAAAATGCTAAATGCAAAGTATTATTATTTACACTTAGTGTAAATCATTGGCACATTTGACCTATTTTGAAAATTTTCACAAGGTTTTGGATCTTATTTCACCAACTGCCAGTCACCTGGTAAAAGAATTCTGAATGACTTGATTCTGAATAATCCCTATCTTGTAAGGCGTTTGTCCTTCTTTACTTTGAGAGCAAGCGTAATGAGTTCAGCTCTCCTGGATGATTTGCAATGTAAAAATAGACACAGCGAAATCACAGTGGGACCAGAATTCACACCCAGGTTTAACGCATACACCACAAAGAATGTGTTCCAGCATATTGGAAGGAACAGAGACACCCTTCGTTCACCCTTCATATGTGGTTTATTTGGCTCGGAGAGGTGCAACTGTGAGTGAATGTGAGCGAATGCCAACAATTTTTGTGCCATCTGTGATCGGGAGTTCAAGAGAAGAGCACAGCTATATTTGATTTTGCAACAGAGGCCAATCACAGTATGAGCATGTACATGTACTAATGCAGTTAGTACTCTCCTTTAAGCGTGTTCAGTCTGCCGATAGAGTGTAAAAATACAAACATTTTTGGTACTTTTGTATGACTGTATTATGCATTTGCTTAATAAATGATTGTTGCTGGAAAATAAACATGATGTCTGGTTATATAATGCAATGTGTTATACTGGCATGTTGTTTTGTGTTTTTTATGTTTTTTGTATCTGCAGTCTAGCAAAATTACAATGAGCTTTGTTCCTGTTTGCCAGGTTTGGTACATAGTTGGTCTCACAACTAACCAAGCCAATTATTTCTACTATAAATGTGTATTAAAATATACAAGCAAGTGTATAGATTTTTTTTCAGGATACTTCCTGGTCATAATGTTTCTTCCTTATCAACACCACAATATACACCAACCCATACAGTATACAGTACATGTAGCAGATTTACTTTAGCTTTACCCTGCTAGATTGGTATTTACTATTAGTATTAATTCCAGTTATAAATGGTTGAAATAAATTAACGTCAAAAGTCATGTAGGCCAATAAAGAAATGAAAGTATGCCATGTTACGCCTAATTGCTAAGCAGGTCGTATTGATTGATATAGAATCCAAATGCTCCTGACACACAGTATAGCTCTGTCAAGATCTAAGACTGGTGCACACTGGTGATCCCATGACCCATTCTCTTTGTGTGTATGACATCTCTATTGCAGTGCTTGACAAGCTACATGTGTGTTATGGGCTTGTTCCGTTTCATGCCATTTGACTCCTGTCACTGGTTCTGATGCACACTGTCATTTATTATTCTATAATAGACGGATGGGCACATGATGATAGCAAGTGTGGAGATTATACATGTGTATATAGTGTATGTGTGTGTTTGTGCACATTTGTGTGGTATATCTATGCATGTCTGTTTGCAATGTTTTACTCAGTGTTTGTGTTCTACATGCAGATACTCCGAAGAGGAAATCAGGCAGAAGGTTGGGACATTTCGGCAGATGCTGATGGAGAAAGAGGGAGTCATAACCAGAGAAGGATCTAATCCCAGACCGCCGTGAGTCTCACACACAGACACACTCTGATTCGAATGAATTTTATGCTAAACCTAAAGCTAACTCTAGCCTTAGACCAGCAACCGTTCCATTGGTTACATTTATATTGTTGTCTATTTCTTGTAATAGCCAATTTATGTACAGACACATCAATAAAAATAACCCTATCATTAATATTAATTAGAATTTAATCATAGGACCAGTCAAGTGCCACACTCAAATCCTGGATGTGTTGAGTTTACTTGAAAAATTAAAGGAAACTGGTTGCCCTAAAGAAAAAATGAAGTAATGTTTACTTGATAGATTTAAGATTCACTTGAGTAAACATAACCTTAAATTTCAAGTTTCTCATACAATTATTTTCACTTGAATAGACTACAGTATTTGCTTTTAAGTATCTTGTTCTGTTAAATTACTTCACATTTTACTTACATTAAATTATATACAAAAGCGAACAAACAACATTTTTTACATTTTCTTTTCTTTTTAAGTTTTCATTTTAAAATACAAACAAGTGAAGAAACATATTTAAAACAAGTTTGCCAATGTTTTTATTTTTTTTATTTTTACACCTTTTAAAATGAAGTCAACCTTTCCAAGGTTTCATTTTGTCTCCTGCTGGACAAAATGGAAAGTGTTTTTCTAACACATTGGATTCTATTCCAGGGCATAAATTAGTCCAAATGGTTGCCCAGTTCCATCACTGAATTCCTTTTCAAAATGATGCAGAATCAGGAAGGGTTAGGTTGTGGAATTTTGGGGTCCAAACAGAGGATTCCTACTGGAATTTGTTGATACGAATCCATGTCAGTGACGTTCTAACAATAAGAAACTATTTGACAAAATGACATTATCATGACAGGTAATTAATGCTGTTCTTCACAATTAAAATGTACATGTACACAACCTTAGAAAAAACATGGTTTATAAAGTTAGTTTAAATTTACTCACCGGATTTACTAAACTGTGGTTGTCATGTCGCACTGTCTGCTCCTTTTGGAAGCACGTTGTGGACGTTATGTGTCACAGGGGATAAACTGAACGGTGTTCGCCGCAAGCGAGTGAGAAAACCACCTAGTATTCTATGCTCACTATCAGTCCCTTGATGGGAAAAAATAAGAACAATAAACAGACAACTAAAAAGCAACAAATCTCTCTTCACAGCCGTTCAAGTGTGATTGTGTTAGCAGCACGAGAGGTCGAAATATTGTAAGTTAACAGACAAAATGTCCTAAAATGTTCACTTTATTGTGAATATGTTTTTACTATTTACAAACATCTTTATGATGAAGCAAATGAAAAAAATTAACAAATGTGCCATGGCAAACTATGTCTGCCGAACTCGTCTGTTAGGTGTTTAAGCGGGACCCACGCACAAGCCAAAATAGTTATTCACACATTCAAATATGTCTACAGAAGTAGAATTTACTTACATTTTAATAGTAATACACCAATCTTAAATAATTGAAGTATGTTGCAATTAAATTGATTAATTACATATAAAACCCGGGCTAACGGTGCATCCGTGCGATTCTCTAAAAAATGAAATATAATCTACATCACAAACTGACACACACACATACACAAACACACAATATCACACAGACACGACACAAATTTGCCCATCGGTCACATTTAGATCTTATTGAATTGTGGTTCCTGCAGATCTTAAGCTTGGTGCTGTGGTTTGAACTGTAGTGCTGCTCTAACAGTATCACATAACCACAGTGGCAAAACACACACGCACACACACACACACACACACACACACACACACAC
The DNA here is from genome assembly GCF_014805685.1 of Silurus meridionalis. Taxonomy (NCBI): domain Eukaryota; kingdom Metazoa; phylum Chordata; class Actinopteri; order Siluriformes; family Siluridae; genus Silurus; species Silurus meridionalis. Next base: position 6,256,639 of record NC_060908.1, read on the forward strand.
ACACACACACACACACACAGAGCCCCCCTTTCAGACCCTCTGTATAACTAATGAGGGTGCTAACTAGTTCAGAGAGGTCTGAGACCAGCCTCAGACACCTGTCATCCATTATATTACTATAATATTATCAGTGGTGAGACTATAATACGTTATTATTGTACCATAGCGCTTTAAAAAAAACTCTAAATTCTGATTGGTCAGAAGGTCTTGACTCATTTTCTGACAATAGCAAGAGCTGCAGGATTCGTGGATTCATATTATATGAGGAAGTTTGTTGTGAGGAAATGTATCATATAAGTGTTATTGTATATTTAAGATGTTGGGAAGGATTCAGCAGTGTTAGAGCTTTGTAACAATCCAGACATGAAGCTGCAATTTCACATTTTCCTACACATGAGAAAGAGAAGAAAGCTGTAACATAAGTGATAACAGGAACTAAATGTTTTTTGCAGATGTTCTGCAACATTAAATGTAGCTATAAATGGATAAAAAGTACAATATTGTCTTCTTTATTTTAACTTATTATATTGAAATGTTTACTTCTGTCATTTGCACACATGCACATATACATGCCTAAACACTCAGACACACAAATAACCCTATTTAGAAATTCTCCTTATTTCTTCATTTTGCTGTTTTGGACACTGAGCTACTCAGAGTGTTGACTTAGCTTTTTTGTGCAGGTGAAAAATGACCCTCTGTTAATTCCATAGTGTGGCCTTGCCGATACCACGGCAGCCATATATCACAGAAGAGACCGTGGGACAGCAACTTAATAAAATCACATCGCTCACTCGCTCCAACACATCCTCTCTTTCTTTTCCCCCATGCTCTCTTTATCTCTTGCCACAGCCTCCATATTGCCTTCAGTCAGCTTCCGAATTATTGTCATTCTTTATAAAAATATGTACATAAAATCACATGTACATAAATATTCCCAGCCTTTGCTCAATACTTTATTGAAGCACCTTTGGCACCAATTAAGGCCTCAATTATTTTAGGTATGATGATACAAGTTGGCACAACTATTTTTGGGCATTTTCTCCCCATTCTACTTTGCAGAAGGTTGGATGGGAGTGTCGGTGCACAGCCATTTTTAGATCTCTTCAGAGATGTCCAATCGGGTACAAGTCTGGCCTCTGGCTGGGTTATTTAAGGACACTCACAGGGTTGTCCCGTAGCCACTCCTGTGTTTTCTTGACTGTGTGCTTAGGGTTGTTGTCCTGTTGGAAGATGAACCATCATCCCAGAGCGCTCTGGAGCAGGTTTTCATCGAGGATGCCTCTTCAAATTGCTGCATTTATATTTCCCTCAATCCTGACTAGTCTCCCAATTCCTGCCACTGAAAAATTTCCCCACAGCATGATGCTGCCACCACCATGCTTCACTGTAGGGATGGTACTGGCCAAGTAATGAGAGGTGCCTGGTTTTCTCCAGACATGACGCTTGGCATTCAGGCAATAGATTTCAGTCTTTGTTTCTCATGGTCTGAGAGCCCTTCAGGTGCCTTTTGGCAAACTTTGTCATGTGAATTTTACTAAAGAGTGGCTTCTGTCTGGCCACTTTACCCTACAGGCCTGATTGGTGGAGTGCTGCAGAGATAGTTGTCTTTTTGGAAGGGTCTCCTCTCTCTCCACAGAGAAATGCTGGAGCTCTTTGAGAGGCCCTTCTCTCCGATTGCTTTGTTTGGCCGGGCGGCCCGCTGTAGAAAGAGTCCTGGTGATTCCAACCTTTTACAATTTATGGATGATGGAGGCCGCTTTGCTCATTGGGACCTTAAATGCTGCAGAATTTTTTTGTACCCCTCCCAGATCTGTGCCTCGATACAATCAATGGAGTTTGTTGTCAATCTCTCTGTGTAAAAAATAAAGCTTATATAATTGTTTCATTGACACAATTAGCATAGGTTTATGGTTATCCATGTATATTTATCCATTTATATTGCTCTATTTAAAACCAGTTCAGACCTAACTAATCACTGTGTGTTACAGCAAAATGATGATTAAAATAATTATTTACTTTAAATCGATGCTCATAAAGGGCTTGCTTGTCCCTAGTAGGCCTGGTCATCTGCCCTTCCCTTAAACATATTATTATTATTATTATGTAATGAAGTTTAAAATTATTGTATTGATATTTTTTCTCCAATGATTCTGGTGCTGAATGTGTAAACATCCTTAGAGTCGGTTAGGTCTCATCCACATTGGCTAACGAAAGCCTAATCTGTAATATAAAAGAGGCTGAAAAGTGACCCATGAGAGATATTTGTGTTGAAAGATCTCAGTATTAAAGCCACTTTTGACATTGCATTATGCTGAAATCCAATGAAAACTGTAGAGAGTTATGCTGAGTTTATTTCTCTGTGCTGCAGCAAAGCGCAGCGCTTCATATTAACTGAGATGGCCGTATTATTCATTTCTTAGAATGCTCTGGGCTCTTCTTTTCAATATGAAAAGAAAAATGAATATGAAATCATTCAGCCAGGGGTGACCAGCTATAAAAATGCTTTCATGTGATTGGATAGATTTTGCCACATAACCAGAGGATATTTGTTTTTGTTTTTTTAGAGAGGCAAAGGTCATTGCAAAAGAAGCACAAACACAGGTAGCATTTATAACCTGCATACCAGTTTATACTAATACTATAATATGACTCTAATACTATAATATGATTATTCAGGTATACAGTTTGACACTGGTTATTCAGCTTTAAATATCAATTACATTACATTTAATAGTATAAAGTATGCTGTTAGGAAGCATTTGCGATATTAAGAACCTTTTTTTAAGCCAAATCCTAATGGATTGGAATGGAAGCAAAGAAAAGTGGTAGAAGGCAAAAAAGGTTACGCCTCTTAAAGAATTATAGCCTCAAATGAAGTCCTTGTGCATCTGTGCAGCATTGCCGATTTAAAAATCAAAAGAAATCACTCTTGTAGCAGTTGCTCTATGAAGACTAGCAAGGGTGTAATTGCAATACTAACACTGCAAAACGCCTCCAGTATGTCCGAGGGAATAGATGCTGGAGAGCAAGTGAGGCAAAGTGCAATGTTAACATGCAAATTGCTTAATGTATCCTGACAGAACACACACACACGCGCACACGCGCAGAATGTGTATGCAGATGGTAGAGTTGTCTCTAATCCTGTTTATGCACAAATCCCAAGTGTGTGTGTGTGTGTGTGTGTGTTAGATGCAATTTGATAACCATTGCTATCTCACTTGTCATACAAGACCAAACATTTGTGAAATACAAAACTGACGATTATAAAGATTATAAGGAAGGACAAACAACAATCACAGATAGCAAATGAGGCAAAGCCAGACATGTTTGCAGAGTATAATTACAAAGCGTGGACATCAATAAATATAGCTAATGATCTGATTTGAAATCTTAATCAATGCTATGATTTCATTCCTAGCTCAGTTTTATATGTAAAAGCACTGTTATTTCTGATTAGTTCAAAATGCATCCACATAATGCGTGAAGGAAGAGTGAAAACTTGCTGTCATTTCTGCAGCGTGTTATTCCTGCCACTGAAACACTGACATGATCAGTGCAGCTAAAACACATATCAGTATAAAGAGCAGCTGATTTGGTTGGTTTTTATGTAACCATCTAATAAAGCTGCAATTTTGAAATAATAATGGGGTTATTATGCAAAAACAACTCATTAGAAAAATGGGGCTGAAATATTTATGGAGATGACCTTTAATATCTAATCTGTCAATTCCCAGGGTGACAGTTTTACCGCATGTTGCTGAAGCGGATGCAGAGGCAAGTGGGTTTGCTGATGGCTATGAGGATGAATACGACTGGCATGGAGACTACTACGATCGGGATTCTGTCACCCACAATGAATATAGGTAACATGAAATAAAAACTGGGAGAATAGAACTTATTCCTTATATCTCAGAGAGAAAGAAAAAAGAGAACTTCCTACTGAGTGAGAAGCAGGGAGACATTCATCGCAGTTGTCCTGTATTTATCAAGACGATATGCAGGAAAGCGATTCTCCTCTATGCTCATGGAAATATTACATTTGCATAACAAAAACCTGAACGAGAACTACAGAAATAATAGTAAATTGCCCAAAGGGATTTTATACTTTGCTGCATTGAAAAAGTATGTTGAAAAGGGTATAGAAAAAGCAGTGCAAGGCTTTCCATAGTTATAGTGTATACGCATACAGTATAGTGTATAATAGGGATGGTAAGATTCACAGTTCCACATCGGTGCATCAGCATAAAAGTTAACAACGTGATGCATACTGTACAAGTTGCCATTTGTACCAGGATTCATCGTATTTTATTGTATTTGCATCAGTAAAAAACTATTTTTTTATATATAATTATTTATAGATGCAATATAATTTTATTATTTAGAAAGTGACCAATAATATGTGACCAGTAATTTATATGTAGATTGATTTCTCCTCGCTAAACTGTTTCTCAAGCGTGTTCTCTCAGCACCACTGCTGCTACGTCAGTAATCACTTTGCAGACCGAGGCGTATCCTGGGAGTCACATAAAAAAAAAAGATTGACATGGCAGAGGTAGAGCTGTATCTTTCTGGAGACAAATTAGAAAAATAATGTCTGGTTTTATTTCATCTTTTTACTTTTTTTTTTGCTTTTTTTACTTTTTAAGGCTAACTTCTGAATACATAACCTCATATTTTTCTATATTTATTTTTATTATATTTTTTTTCCATTTTTCTATGCAATGTTTTGCATTGAATCGCATTGTGTTCAATCAAATCGAAAATCGGATCACACTGTATTGTAAAAGGGGCGAATCCTATTGCATCGCATCGGTAGCTGCTCCATGTACATCTTTAATCTATCATATAATTGGCTATGCTTTGAAATGTGAATCGACCTTCAGTTATTAAGATGCACATCATTAGTGTTTACTGTATACTGTATAGTGTAATATAGTATATAATAATAATAATAATAAAATAATAATAATATTATCAAATATGAATACACCATTTGGATTAAAAGGTGAAGAATATACAGTGCAGATAAGGTGAATATTTTAGCTTGCAATAAAGCTTCACATTGGGTGTGAATCCCACAGGATAAAACAAACAACAACAAAAAAAACAAGTTGTGCAAGTGAACAGCGTGCTGAAGCCTGAGGGCAGAGGTGCAAGCTAAATTCCCAACACATCTCAACAACCACACTAACAAATTGTATCCTAGTCGTACATGTTTGGACATAGTAAAAGGAGAGATTTTCATTTTTTTACCTATATTTTTTATGGGAAACAAGTTTACAGAGGTTTATTGCAGAGAATGTATCTGCAATACACAGAACTGCTCTCGGAGACATTGCAGTTCACGATTGTCTTAGTGAATAGAACTGTTTGGTTTCAAGCCAACCTAAACTACTGAGCTCCAAAACAAAATGATATATTTTCTACATTTCTGTGCAAAGGAAAGATACATTCAAAATATTGAGCTGCTGCTAATTATAGCTCACACAGACCATGTGGTTTGCACAAAGCAAAATATTGCTGCTACCACTCCAAAAGAATAATTGTTATTTTCTACAAAAAGGAAAAAATCTTGTATGTTAAGTATGCATATTTCTTGTTAAAAAATCTTCTTATAAAATACCAGCTGAAAGTGAAATATATAGAGATTTAAACACTACATTTAGACTACAATTCATTTTCCATAGTATAGTATAATATGGTAAAGTCAGTATGTAGTAGTGTAGTATATTATTAAGGTGCTATTTACTTGTTCCTTTCAGCACAGTGAAATTATTTCTCTGCATATCCTAGGGGTCAGAGTGCAGGGTCAGCCATTATACACTGCTCTCAGAGCACAGAGGTTTAAGGGCCTTGCTCAAGGGTCCAAGAGTGGAAAAGAGAAAATAAATATATGTATAGTATACACATACATACTATAGTATGATACATTAAAGTAGGATATTGTAGTAGTGTTTATTTGTCACATATACATTACAGCACAGCGAAATTCGTTCTTCCCATATCCCAGCTTGCTTGGAAGCTGGGGTCAGAGTGCAGGGTCAGCCATGATACAGCACAAAGGGTTAAGGGCCCAAGAATGGCAGCTTGGCGATACCAGGGCTTGAACTCCTGACCTTCCAATCAGTAACCCAGCGCCTTAACCACTGAGCAACCGCCCCCCGGTATAGCGTAGCATAGCGTAGCGTAGTGTTAGAAGGTATGATATAGTATAGTATGTTATAGTATTAGTCAGTAAGCTTTCATATTATTTGGTATTGTATAGTATAGTATGATGTTGTATGGGTTAAGTAGAATATAGTGTGGTATAGTATATACACCACACTATACTGTGCTATATTTGGATTTATATTTTGCAACATAACTTCATCTTAGGTATTCAAATAAACTGTGTTTGTATTTCTGGGTACCAAGTTTGATCCACTGAATCCACTCTAAATTAAACACAAAAAACAATGTGATAGAGAGAGGTGTAATTAGAATATATTTTAATACTGCTGTAAACTACATGATATCACAATAAATATGTATTAAATCAGTATTGTGGAACCTATGCCATGTACTCTATTGTTTAATACAGCAATTCTCTGAATAGGAACAGATTTATAATGTCATTAAAATCACAAAAATGTAAAGGCCTAGTGCTCTTGTGCTCAAGCCTCAAGAACTGCTTTTAAAAATGAAGCATGTTCACAGATGCACAAAATCACAGTCTTATTTAACCACCTCAAGTGTTTGCTTCCTCAGAAGTGGGAATTTCATCCAGCTGTGTTTATGCAGATTTCGAATCTGCAAATTGTTTGGCTTTGACAACACTAGCAAAGACAACTGCAGGTTTGTATAAACACTGTGCCTTATTAGCAAAAAAGGTATGAGACAAAGCAGAACAATGTCAGGTAAAGGCAAAGTTTTAAAAAAAGGATGAAAATGTTAAACGAGGCAAACATGAGAGCAAAAACTAAAAGGCTGGAGCAAAAGTATTTGTACATATACATAGAACAGAGAAGGTCATTAACATACACTCAGTACCCAATAATGACAATTTGAAAACAATGTCTGTACATTTTTAAGATACAAATAAACTAAAATATAATCAATATATAGGTAGGTTCCCTGGTGGTCGAGTGGTTAGGACGTGGTGCCCTCACTGCTGCGGCTCAGGTTCGATCCCTGGTCAGGGAACCAACCCCAGCCATTAGGGTTGCACAAGCCTTAGTGCCGGTCCCAAGCCCGGATAAATGGGGAGGGTTGTGTTAGGAAGGGCATGACGTGTACCTAATCGAACATGCGGATGGTCCGCTGTGGCAACCCCTAACAGGAGAAGCCGAAAGAAAGTATCATCAATATATAGGTATTCAGTATGGCCAAAGTGTTTTCACATCAATGTAAAACTTTTGGCTTGGCTAAAAAGGGTGTTAAAAACAAAATATGTGATCAATTAAAATTCATATTTTTGAAAGCATTCTGATTATAAAAACCTTTTACACAGTACTGTGATGTGCAAAATATAAAAATAAATAGAATGCAATGCAAGTTATAGTGAAGTAGGAGGTGTGGGTCCCGGTCTCTCTATGATTATGTATCCATTTACTTGTTGCTCTTTTTTATTTATTACGTCGTCTCCTTGAGCAAAATCAGAATGTTTAACAAGCAGCTGATATACACACAAAATGTTAACATTTTTCACAAGTTAGTAAATTGACCAGCAGTTTAAATCAAAATGTCAGGTTTTTAACAGCAACATGGCTTCTTGCGGTATGTGAATTATTTCTATTTATTCTTACACTCAGAGACAAGAGGAAGTCCAGCAGCTCACCTTCTCCTCTACCTAAGAAAAGAAAGAAGAAGAAGGCAGAAGACACAGTCGGTCAGTATTTTTTTTACATGAATGTCTTTTTTTTTTTGTCTTCTTTTCTGAAGAACTCCAGTATTAACAAAAAGTAAAAAAAAAAAAAGAATTAAATGAACAGATTGATTTACTCTTAAGCATCAAAGAAAGCTTTTATATTTAATTGTATTTTATGTACAAAACAAATCTTATTAAAAAGTAAAAGAAAAAAAAAAATATTTTTTCCCCTCATACCCATATGTCAAATGTATTAGCATTCTAAACATTTTTGGAATTTAATGAAAAAATTGTTAGGTTTTTTAATGAGTATTAAGACTCGCCTGGTCCATATGTGCTTGGAGGAATGTCCAAAATCCTTCAACAAGTGTCTCCATCTATGTTAAACATTACTGGAAATGGCTTGCTGCTCTACTGACGAGGCGTCACCATATGTTTAGTTGTAGGGGTGCCAATATTTTTTTACAACTGTTAAGTGCTGGAGCATTACTTAAGAAAATGTGTTAATTTTAAATAAATGTTAAAAGTGTTAAATATGACAAAACACATCATCCAGAGATATGTTTTTGCATACATTTTCATGAAGGATGCCAATAATTCTGGACTCCACTAACTCTTTGATCATCTTAAACATTGTTGTTAATTCAAAGAGATTAAGACGTGTGTTGGAGATTAGCAAGGTAGTGTTGTTTTACAATGTAGTAGAAAAAGGCTTATAAGTGACAGAATAATGAATTGTATACCTCGGAAAACCAGGAAACCAAGAAAATAACGGCAGTACTGTATATGAGGGTGATGGAGAACAAGAGAGAATTGTATGTTGCCAATCAAAAGCTTTGCTCTAAGAGTAAGAGAACGAGCAGAAGTGCCACCAAAGGTAGAAGTGACAAGTGTGAGAGAGAGAGAGAGAGAGAGAGAGAGAGAGAATGAAGAGACTCAAAACACATTTTATAAGATTACACAGTGCACAAACAACAACTCCAGGCAATTTAAAATTGATTTAAAATGTATATATATATATATATATATATATATATATATATATATATATATATATATATATATATATATATATATGTGTATATATATATATATATATATATATATATATATATATATATATATATATATATATATATATATATATATATATATATATATATATATATATATATATATATATACAGTATATGTGAACGTTTTTTTTTCTATTTTGTCTTAATCTGATCTGCAGTGTTGACAGCTCTTCTCCTACACGACGAGGAAAAAGGAAGAAGAGTGGCAAAAAGCACAAGAGAGACAGGTGTGTGTCTGTGTGTGTGTGTGTGTGTGTGTGTGTGTGTGTGTGAAGCAACAGAGGTTACATTCTCTCACAAGAAAATAAATGATGTCATATAACCAATTATTAGTTTTTTTATGTAATTCTAATCCTTTTATACGTCTTGTAACATTATAAGAATGTTGATCCTGAGTTGTTTTCAGGTTGACTCAGATTTTCTAAACTATTATATTGGTTTATATAATGTCCTTGCTCTCATATATCTTTCTTTAGAAAATGATTAAGAAGTAATCGAAAAGATCACTAATATTAGGACACTTTCCTTTGAGGCAATGATTTTGTAGTATTTCTGGATGGAGTCTGGAAGAAAATGAGCACTTTTCGATATTCACTGGTAAAGCTGCAGTTTTTAAATAGGAATAGTTACAGTTTTTATGTAACGTGATGAACGTGCAGCATTTAAAAAGACTGCTGAGAGAACATCTGTTTACAGGGGTAATAGGATTAAAAATATGTTTCACAACATTTTAAGTTACTTATAAATTAATAAAAACGATGAAGTGTCAGTTTTTAATAATTGAAAATATATATATTTTAGGAAAATTGCAGCTTAATCGCTTTGGGATCTGTGGGTATATGTGAATAAATTTCCCAACAGGCCATATCCCATCACAGCCTATCAATTATTTTTTTATAATGACTTTATTGTGTTTTATTTCTTGAGTATAAAACCAGACCATGGTAAGTAAAAATTTTAAATAACATTATAAAACGATTAATCTGCTCTTTACAATTGTAACAAGTATGTGTAGACGTCTAGAATGAGCACAGTATTATTGCTCAAACCACAACAAATAGCGCAGTGCATTTTGGGATATATATTTTTTTTATAAAGTAACAGCAGTGTATATGATTATTACCTTTCTGACCCATAGAACAGGGAATCAGGTTCATAGAACGTAGGAATTAATTGACAGTGTTTAACGCTGAGAGACAAGGTACAATCTCAGAAGGTCAAACCTTGAAACCTTGAGAGGACCAGCAGAAGAATGCATCATACCGTATTTGTCAGACAAGGAGATTTCACTCCATATTGGTCAGATGAGGAGATATTTGTTAGGCCTAAGCTGTTTATCTGACGTTGAAAAATATGGTTTTGAAATGAACTTCAAGTTTTGCCTCTTGTATTAGAGTTCATTAAGCTAAACCTAAACATTATTTATCAGTCTTGGAAGAGACATAAAGTGCTATCTCTCTTTCTCTCTCTCTCTCTCTCTCTCTCCCTCTCTCTCTCTCTCTCTCTCTCTCTCTCTCTCTCTCTCTCCCTTTCTTTAAACTGGTTCATAAAATATGACAACGTGTGACCTTCAAAGTGTCAATGAAAAACGAGCCTTTCAGCAAATTACCTACAGTCCTTGGTGTCTCCATCCTTTCTTTAGCCGTCTCTTCTTCCCTGTCGCACTCCTCCCCCACTTCTAGTCTGCCTCTGCCTCTCGTATTGAGTTTACACTGGCCCAATGGTCTCATCTCCCTGAAAATCCCCCAATCAATTATGGATTGAGTAAGGAAAGAAAAAAAGAGGGGGGAGTGGGGGGGACGAGTCCCTGGAGTCAGATAGCTTCCCGGAAAGAAGAAAATAGAGGGAGCAGTATCTGGGTGAAATGCCAAGCTTTTTTTTACGGCACGACTGCCTACAGTCAAAGCCAGGATTCCAGGTCACAGCGAACCAGATTTCCAAGGCAGAACTGTAGAAGTGAATAAGATGATGACATAATCAGTAGATGAAGTACGCTATTCCTGTACTTGTGCATAAGTTCAAATAACCTGCTTAAATATGTCTACAGTCTTGTAAATTAGATGTTTAAAAAATGCCTATACTGTGGGTCTTACGTTTAGGTGGCCACCAACTTTTTCATATAGTATACATGTTGTGTACATTTTTGGTACATCACGTAGAAGATAGGCCACCAAGCAAGACAACATATCCCTCCTACAGAGCATGTGCTTTTGAGTAGTTTTTTGTAGACTATTATATTTTGTCTACATATACAACAGTAGATTATTTTTCTCTGCTATAAGAAAAGCTGAAGAAAGAGTCTTCTCTCTCTCTCTCTCTCTCTCTCTCTCTCTCTCTCTCTCTCTCTCATCTCACTTTCTCTCACTCTCAGAAGCACAGCACACAGCAGAAGCATTTCAGCAATTCTTTCTCACACCCTGTGTCACTTTGACAGCTTTACCTAGGTTTCTCCTTCACTTTCCTGTCCCTCATAAAGGCACAGAATGACTGTGACCTGCTTGGGCTTTTCACTTCGGATATGCCTTCACAGCTTCATAAAACACACACACACACACACACACACACACACACACACACACACACACACACACACACACACACACACAGACTCAATGGCATAGACTTTTAAATGAGTGCAAAAGTTTTCACCCCCATACAGTTTCTAGGTAAAATCAGGACTAGTGTCTGTATTTATAAAATTATTAAATACAAATTATCCAGGCGAAAACGCTACCAGATGTGATTAACATCTGTCCATAAAGATAAGTGTAATCAGTAATATTATTATAATATTTGTGATTAAATTCAATGGCTTATCAGTTCAAATGTATTTTAAAATCTAAATTAAATCATATCTGACTCTCATTTATGTTTATTTGTCTGTCTTTATGTCTCTTTATCTTGTAGGTCCACATCTGGGTCTAGAAGGAAAAGGAGACACAGGTAGATATGTACATTTTTTAAGTGTTTTTTTTTTCCTTTTTTTTTTTATAAATCTTTTAATTTACTGTCTTTGAGCTCTTCCCCCACCAGGATAAAGCTTCTGTTATTTTCACTTTGTTTACAGATCAGGCACACCAAAGAACAAACACAAAGACAAGAGCAAACTGAGAAAGAAGTGAGTTTTTTTCCTTCTTTCCCCCAAAGTCCCTGCATATTGTGTTGGTCATTCCGTGTTTTTGAAAAAGATTTCAATCAATAGAATGATTAAGGATGTGAAAATGTAATATTGGTCAAGGAGACACAGAGGACATGTCTTCAGAAATGGTCAGCTTTGTTAATTAAGCTGTGCAAGTGTGTGTTTGCACATTTGTGTGAATCTTTTGTGCAGATTTGTCTCTGTGTGCATGTGTGTTTGTGCTCATGCGTGTGCACACTTTTGGTTTGGTTGTATGTGTGTTGTGCGTGTGTTACAGATCTCCAGCAGAGTGTACCAGCAGGAGGCCCCAGCGCAGAGGAAGCTGCTGCAGCACGCGCAGTGCCTCTGTCTCATCCATAGCCACTATCTCCAGATCCCCCAGCAGGTGATGCCAAGAGCACACACACATTTCAGACCACTCCACACAATTATTTTAACATCGTCCATCTGCTTCAAGTCTCACCTTCACAACACAGGTTCTGAGCAGGGAAATATTTATCCTTCACAATGTCTGGGTCATTTTTTTTTTTTTATGAATAAATGAGCCAAAAAATAATTATTAAACATGTATTAATTAATTAATCTTAAATGAATTTGGAATAAGTGTAAAATCATAATCCAAATAAAGATTAGCTAGCACACTTCTCTTTACTTTATTCCATCTCATTATTCACAAAGCATCTATTTCTGATCATTGTATTTTTATTGGACTTCATTGAAATTCCAATCATTTTTTTGTCAATTCAGCAAAGAATAGCAAAGATAATGTGTCTCAAAATATATTAAAAAAGCACATTAGATGTTTTTTTACATTTTTAAAAAAGTTTTTAGATAGATCTACAGTATTAGTTTTTAGCTCATATTTACTTTGTAACATTTTCAGTGGCTCAAAGGTTGCCATACATTACAGTTTTTGGTGACATCGCCTTTTATTTGCCTGAATTTGAATAAACCACTTGAGGTTTTTCATGAGCATCTCACAATACTTTTGCAAGAAGTTTAGATTATTCCTTTTGACAGAACTGGTGTAATCACAGGCAGGTTGGTGAGCCTCCTTGCTCACTCATTCTTTTCTGTTCAGTCAAGTCAGGGTTTTATGAGGGCTTTAATACAAGTTGACCAGGGTAATGTTGAAGGTCTCTTGAGATGTATTTAGTATTCCCAACATTTCTTCCTTCCCTATTTAAAACCATCAATATTCTGAAGTGCATCAGTCACTTTTTCTAAAACACCCTTACAACATGATGCTTCTGCCACCATGCCTTAAAGATTTTGATGTTGATAGTGATGCAAACCCAAATGGATTTTAATTTTATTTCATATGACTAGAAAAATCTACTCCTTCAAAACATTTTCTTACAGTATTTTGCCAGACAACTGTCCTTTTTCCTTGTGCTGTAGTCTTTCATGCCAAGAAGATGGTAGCATTCTCCTAATGGTGGATCTACATGCCTTTGTTACTTATTCACCATTTTATTTTGTTGTGGTTTTGGGCTTCAGTTGAATCATTTAGACCAAATATGTTAATCTCTAGGAATTCATTCGTGCCTTCTTTTAGAACAATGTAAGTTTATATATTTCAAACAAGTGCTTATTTAGATGCTTGTGGTAGTTTCAAATATTGTTCTTAAAGATTCTAGAGGTCCAAAAGTCTATTTCTTAGGCTTTGACAGAGATGTCTGGATTTTGCCATTGTATCAAGGGTAAAAAAAGGCACTGGCTTTAAAGATAGGCCATTAAGTACAGACACAGACACACTCCAAAATTAACTCCTAATAATGGTGGAAACCTGTATAAGTTATTACTCCAATGTAGAATCTTGGAAATGTCTGGATTTATTAAAAACTGAGATCTTTAGCTTTGCGTGTGTAAACTGTCACATGTAGGTTTCAAATTAATCCTGTCAAAAAAATTGCATTAGAATAGTGATTAAATATTGTTATCATTGAACAATTTTGTGGTATTAGTGGTTATAAATTAATATTTGATCATCCTTCTGATTATACAATGGAGGTCCTGTGACCTCAGGAAGTCACACAGGTAAAATGTTTATTAAGGACACAAACAAGATTTTTCTAATGATTTTTAGTTTATTTAATGCATCTAGTTTATGACAGGATTTGATACTGTTTACACAGGTCCAACCTTAAGTACAGGACGGAGAGACAGAAGAGGTCTAGTCCCGGTGCGTCTCTGTCTCCCGGGTTGGAGAACGGCCACCACAGCGAACGAGTTCGCAACGGCAAACACTCGGGACTCGGCCAGCTAGACGGCGAGAAAAGCAACAATGTATGTACTCTCCTCTATTTTGCCTCTGTGCCCCTTCGCCTGCACCATTCACTCGAATTCCCTCACCCAAAATGGTTTCTCTTGCTCTGTCTGTCACTTTTGCCCATAACTGACCTGACTGTTCGTTCTCACTCTTAGTTGTTTTTGATTTTTTTTTGTTAGTTGTTTATTTATTACATTGTTTTACACTTTTGCCTTTTTTGGCTCCATTTTGTGACTATTTGCATTGTCAGCTGGATTTTGTGCTAGGCATGTTTAAGGTATTCTTCTGCTAATAACAAGCCGGATTTTGAATCATTTCGGCTGCAAAGAAACCAAAGGCGAATGCGATCACCATTGGCTTCACCCGTATTTAGTTTTTTTTTAAAGAATATAAATCGATTCACCACTACAATTAAGCAATCATTTTACTATTCCTCCGCTTAAAAGCAATAAGTTCTATAGTATTATAGTTGATTAATTATTGATTATTGTGAGGTATAATACAATTTAGTCTAGAACTAAACTGGCACTGTTGTTCAACGATACTAGAAAAACTAGTTACTAGTTAAGTGAGATTCAGATCTAGAATTTTACAATCTTCAATATTAACATTTTTAGACACAATTGCATATCTTAACAGTGCTAGAATCAATATTTGATTTATTTATTTTCTAAGAAAAAGCTTGATCTAGGCCAATTCCTAAACATCAGGTTTTCAGGTTTATGTTTTCAGGCTTTAACATCTTAGGATTTGATTTTCTTTCTTTCGTTGTTCTCTCAAGCGAAAGCATCTTATAGGTGCAGGTGTGAACCTGGTCTTTAATGATGCCTAATTTACTAGTCAGATTTCTTCATAGAGATCTGCATGCATTTTATTTTATTTTTCAGAAGATCTAATGTCCTGTCTCTTTCTCTTTTCACTTGCTTGCTTCATTACTCTTTTTATTTCTGCCTCTATTTAATTTTAGGTGGTTTTCCCACAAAAACAAAAACAAAAAAATAAATAAATGCCCAAACCTTTTCTGTCTTGTTTGTGTAAAAAGCACTCATATGCTTTGGAACGGGACCAAGTAGGTTAACAGGGTACGTGTATTAGTTTCTTTTTGTCAACACAGTTTGAACGCTCATGTTCTGAGTATCACAGTAAGACCCCCCTCTTCCTTCAGACTGATCACAAACCTGACAGCTGGGGTTTCAAGTATACAAGCTTCTTTGACTTGCTTCTTTGTGGACTATCACTCTGACCTGCATGTTACCTTCTGGGTGGCAGCATCACCGCTGTTAAAAATGTTTATGTAGGTGAAAAATTATGTGTTTCTATAAAAGGGAAGTGCCACAAGCCTGTGATGATTTGCTCTATCTTTTTATTAACTTTTAACCAACTGTCTGTACATCGTAACATCTGGTGTCCAGGCGATTGGTTAAATGGGTGTAATTGTTAAATTGTTTTTGTTTTTTTCAACCTAAACTATCTGCTACGTCTGTAATACATGTCTCATTAACCTTACTCATATATGATAGGACAATGTTGAATTGTGTTTTGTAAACATGTAAAACGTGAGTTTTAAACAGAAGATTCTAATATTACAGGTTCAGGACGGTTTATTATGATTCATAGTTGCACAGGACCTTTATTATTGAATTGATATACAGGTTATCACTTCACATTAATTAAATAGCAGACTTCTTCCATCAAAATAAAACAGGGTTTGAAGCAATTAACATATGAAGCTGGAATGATTTCTATCAATGGTTTGGATTCTTGAATATTAACACTGCCTGGAAGTCTCTCATAAGCTTTCAGGGTTTTTGGGACTCGTGAGGCACCCTTACTTTATATTAAGACAATTTTACAATATTGTAAGGTTCATTTGTGTGAAATACAAACCAAAATTGCATGTTTGACTTGCGATTAAACCTATAATTAACATATTTATCTGTATTTATTACGCCAGCACACTTTCACACAAAAAATGGTAAAATATGGCATTTTTATAATCAATATTTGCACCTCAAAATATAAAAATATTAAAAATCTAAAGTAATGGAAACAAATAATTTTAAAGTTATTATATACGTTGATACCCCTCCACACACACCCCTGCACCGGTCAGCACGGAGAAAAGTTTGCTATCAACAGTAACAATGTTTTCTATGTTGACATTTGTAAAAACATTGTAATGTTCACTGTTTACTGAACATTACTGTAAAATCATCTAAATATTCACTATCTGATTTTTTTCACAATTGCTACCATCCAGCAAGCAGGTCCTGACTGCACAACCAGTTGGTAATATTATTATACCTTTTTTCACTCTTGTGTTCTTATGAAATGGTGGATATGCTGTTTACTTTTTTAGGTTATTAATTAATAACTCGTTTATATAAAATGTAAAACAAAAAATCACCAAAAGGAAACATATAGCAAACATATTTCTACATTTCTTTGTTTAAAATGAAATGTTGGGTGAATTCTTCAGATTTGGAGCATAATTTCAAAAATATTAAATTTGTTGTATGTTTTCTCTTTATGTCAAACTGTGTCTGTGTTAATGGCATGTACAGTACAGATGTGGTAGATGGCTTTTTGGTTGGAAAACTTTGGAATTGTCCTTATTAGCAACAAATTCAACACAACCATATTCATAAAAGGTTTCATATTACAAGCTACAAAATGTACTGGTTTACAGATTAATTATCAATCATTAATCCTGAATTTCCTGCTTCACTACGTGATTTTTACATTTCAGTAACTTTGGATGTGTACTGGGGTTTTCTTTTCTGATGTTTTCTAAATCTTCGTCTGTCTCGGAGTAAATGAAAAACTTGGAATTAAATAGGATCATATTTAAGCGGTGTTTCACGAAAGGGACCCAAGCCATTCAGTCGTGTATATATATGCACGAATACTGTTTTTAGATTTGAAATGTTTAATACAAATCCTGAAATAAAAACGTTTAAATCTTCTAAAAATTGCCGGAAATTGCAAAGCGCTCTACCAGACCAACTTCCCTGGCGTATTCAATGCACAGTATTTTATACATAATCCCAGAAATGTGACTGGGGTCCCTTTTCAGTGTGCTCAATTTAGTTCTCCATCCTAGCACTCGACACCCCTCCACCTCCTCCTCTCCATCCGTGGTGTGTGTGGCTCTCTTTCTCTGTCATCCTGACATGCTTTTTGCCCCCATCAACCACTGTGTGCATGTTCAATCCCTTCTCCATTCCTTCACGCAGGATCGATTCGTACGACGGGTTTGATTTCTGTCTCTTTTTTATTTTGACTGTAATTTAGATGCCCTCAACATCTTAACCTTAACATGGCTGTACATGTGTCCAGGCGAATAAGGCCGATATTCATGTTGACTTTTTGTTTTGTTTTATTTTGTTTGGGAGAGGGAGGGATGGGTGATGGTTCAATTTCGTTCTCAATTACCTGTCGAATTTGATTTTAGCTTCTATTTTGGTTTGGTCTCTTTTTTTAGTTTGTGGACCAAGTAATTAGCAGGGATACTAAAAAGAACTCATTGTCTTTTTCCCATTTCGCTGCGGAGAATTTTCCTTCCCCCCCTCCTCCTTTTTTTCTTCCTTTTCTCGTTCTGTCAATATTGCATACGTGTCTCTGATTGAAATGGAAGGTAGGTAATGCTC
The DNA here is from genome assembly GCF_014805685.1 of Silurus meridionalis. Lineage (NCBI taxonomy): Eukaryota > Metazoa > Chordata > Actinopteri > Siluriformes > Siluridae > Silurus > Silurus meridionalis. Next base: position 6,274,625 of record NC_060908.1, read on the forward strand.
TGCCTACGCACGTGGTCTCTATGCAGATGAGAATGTGACAAGCACCCTAGCTTGACTGTTTCTCTCTCTTTCTTCTCATTTTATTTATGATGAAAAAAAAAACTTTGGCAAATTTATTTTCATTGTTTTTCCTTTTTGTTCCTTTTTTTCTTTCTTCCTTAGTAATATGTTCTTTATTATTTCTACAGTATTTTCAACACCTGTTTTCCAACATTCAAATATAGCTTTGCTCTATTGCTGAAGTCTCAGTACACTTCCCTCCCCTCAAAAGTCCATTTCCTGTCTCTCTGTTCTTTTTCGTTTGACTAGAATGCATTCATGTCTGTGCCGCATCCCTTTTTGTCTCTTGGTGATATGGTACATTCGTCTTATAATTGATTGGCACATTTTCGTTCCTTTTTTTTTTTCGTCGATTTCAATCTATTTAACTCTTAAAGGTACAAAAGTGAAACTTTGGCTTCAAACGACAAAAGTAGTAGAAATTTAGATTTATTTGTTCGCTCCTCTTAAAGACTTCAAATATTGTAACGTCCTGAAAATGTTTTTTTTTTCTAGCCATTGTTCACTCCTACTCGTAATACCATCAATTTAAAGGTCCGGCTATGCTCCAACCACCAGTGAGTTTTCACCTAGCTCTGTTTTGGATGCTAGTGGACATTCTTTTGCCAGGGTTTTACTGGTGCCACATTAACAAAAGCAACAGAATGTTAACAAAACCACCCATGTGACCACCAATACCCTCCATCTACTATAAGATTTCCTGCAGGGAAGAGCTTGTGTATAACAAGTAGTTTACAGTTTCCGCTCTTTACAATTTCTATAACTACAGTATTTCACTGACTTAAATTCGAATGGCAAGACATCAAGCCCACAGCAGCACAGAAAGTATCACCAATGTGCTGCAAACAGGAACAAATACTCAGATATGATACTCAGGAAAAAAATCATATATAATTTTTTACAACAGAGGAAAAAAACACTATTCTCTTTTATTTTCTTTGCCCACTTCACCTCATTCTCCCCACATTCATATCACTGTCGCTCTGCCTCCTATGTGTAGTTCCCCAGTTTTCACTGAAACTCAATGATTTTGAGGCACTTTGTTTCCTTGCCATTCAGTGTGAGTGCTGAGTTTTGGTAGTCAAAAAATAGCATCGCAGGTCCACTTTTTATTGATAGTTGTATTCAAGTATACAAATATACAACTACTAAAATAGAGAAACTGCTATGAGGTGTGTTAGGGGGTAGGGTATTGTCAGGTTGTATTAATGGTCATGTTTCATAATGTTTTAGGCATGCAGGAAAGTCCTTACAAGTCTTTATCAATAAAAACAGAACTATAAAAGAGGACAGATATAAAGCTATTGTAAAAAAACATAACAATGTCAAATGGTTATTTTTATAGTATGCTATTTTGCAACTTTGCATGTTATTAATTGACAAATGAATTGGATATCAGCTGATAGATTCCTTGTTTTCCCTTTTGATAGATTCATTTTACTCTTAGAGTATATGAGTATAATCATCAAAATAATTTGTTGATTTGAAAACGAGCATTTCTGAAAAGAGCGTCCAAGCTCCTAGTGCTATTTCTTCACTTTAGGTCTAAATGATTGATTATTTCTTTGTTTGCTTGTTTGTTTTTTGAATTCAATTATTTATTTATTAACCTATCAATCTATCTTTTATTTGGTGTGTCTTTTTTTTTTTTTTTTTTCGATTGATTTCATGTATTGTCTCATGCTCACTACCAGGGAAGGGTGTTGTGTCTTTTTCTCTTGCATTTTGTGAATCTAATGATGCACTTATGTTGCCCCACTTTTCCCTTCTCTTCATACCTTACCTACTAAAGGAGGGAATACCACTTTATTGGTAAGTGGATGTTAACCAAAAGGGAGTTAAAACAGAGTAGCCATTTTAAAAAATAAAAAGAAATGAAAAAAAAAGAAATGAAAAAAAAAAAGGAAATGGGTCGCTGTTCACATCTCAGCAATTGTCTGCAGGAAAAACAATCCACAAGCAGAAATTTTTACTATTGAATAGAAGACCAATTGTTTGCAAATTCGAGTGACTCTATAATTGTGACTCTTTAATTTTGTTCCTTCCATTTCTGTGATGTTTTGTCAAGTTGTCTGATTTTTTTGTTTTTTTTTTTGTTCTAGTTTTTTTCCCCACTTTTTTCTGTTTGTAGCCATTTATAAAAAAGAAAAAAAAAAAGTCCTCCTTTTCCACTCAACTCTTTGGTCTTTTTCGCTCTCTCTTTTCACTCTCTGTTCTCCCGATCTTTATTTGTTTCACAGTTTTTACATGTTTTTCCCTTCTTTCCTCTTTTTTTCTTTCGGGATTATAATTTCCAGCTCATTATGGTTTTGCATGCCAAGTATTGCATGCGCTGCACCATAGAGGACTGTCTATAAGCCATATCAAGAAAACTCCTAGCTCTTTTCTTTTAGATATTTGCTTTTATTTTGGCAAGTACACCATCGCACTCATCTAAGTGAAAAAGATTCTAATTTCTGTCTATTTGTGTCATTTTTTATCCTCCCCCCCACCCCCTCCCCTGTTTTTATTTTTTGGTTATTATACATCTACAGAAGTTACGGACATTGGCTTCATCCTCACCGAATGAAGTGCAGAGGCAGACGCCACCTAATGTACGGGAAGTGAAGAGCCACAGCGCCCTCTGTCGGAGCCCTGGACGACAACAGACCCATGCTCAGCTTGGAGAGGCAGGAAAGGGAGAAGAAAGGCAACAGCGGGGTGGCAAGCTGTCCTCTGAGTCATCAGGAAAACAGGCAGGACGGAGCTGCCACTCTCCTACCCATAGCAGTGACTCCCAACTCGATCTCCAGTCTAAATCCAAGGGCATTCATGTGAAGAAGTGAGTCCTAGTTATTGATGCTTTGGCCATCAACTATCCTTTTCAAAAAGGATCAGGATGTGATTTTTTTTTTTCTGTATCCACATCATTTTATAATCATGACAGCTACACTAAATTTTTTCCCCTCATTTGTATTGCTTGGCAGAGCGAAAGGGTCTCATTCATCTAAGAGGCACCATCATAGTCGAGCCATGAACCGGAGTGTGTCTGCGTCACCGACTCCACACCGTCACACGTCCAGCCGCAAAAAGAGCAAATCAGGTCTACAGCAAAAAAGCAGCTCGTGGAGCAGTGCTCGCTCTTCATCGCGCTCCAAATCAAGAGAGCGCACGCAAAGCAAGACTAAGTCTCCGCATGCTCGCCAGAATAACTCGAGGTACATTATTGCTCAGTCATTTCACACAGACAACAGTGTATATACATTTATAGATACACATACATTTACTTACAGCTTGTCATTTTCATGACAAAAAATCCATAGCTCTTTTTTGGACCAATATCCCAATATCCTTTTTTAGTCCAAATATCCAAAAATCTATCAAAATGGGCAAATAACAAACTAACAAACAATGAAATACACTAGACAAATCAAGGAAAGACCGGAGACTTGGGACAACAACATCAGGAGACGTAAACATTAACGATGAACAAGGACCAAACAGGCACAAAAGGGGAACTTAAGGCTCTATGTACACTAATCCGGATAAATCTGAAAACAGCATTTTCGTCTAAAAACGCTCCACATTCACATGCAAATTTGCTTATTCACAATGAAACGTCTTAAAATCTTACGTCCCTGTACTGTGCATGAGCAAAACATAAGACTTGTTATTCGTAATTTTCCCTTGGCTTTTATTTACTTTCTGTATTTTCAAAAAAATGTGGACAAATCATAACCTCTTGTGTGTTATAGGGAGAGGGATAGTCCTCACTACTCCGATGGCGAGAGAACTCGCCGACGCTCTCGCAGTTATTCTCCTATTCGTAAAAGGAGAAGAGACTCACCCAGCTTTATGGAAGCTCGCAGAATCACCAGGTACGTGCAGGTTTCTGCTCGATTTCTAAAAATTCTATTTTAGCAAACTACTAGAAAATGCACAAAGACTTTCTATTACTGAGATCATTTCTGGAATGTCATTTCTATTCTGTTTGCTAATTTAACCCTAACTGAAAATGTATTATCTATCATAATAAAACCTTTATTACCTTTATTAAAGTGATGGAATGAAAGAGACTGAATTTCTGGGTAAAATTCTTTTAATATAATGAAGTCTCTTTTCTTTGGTTCTCTCAGGTATTAACAAATGAATTTAGCTGCAAATGAAACCTGGCGTCGCTCAACGATTAAATAAAAAAAAAAATCGCTCTGTGTGATTGCGAGGGATGTATTACATTTAAAGAATTAAAATGAATCAATTTATCGGAACAATATATTGAACTGAGCTTTGTCATTGACTAGTGCTTGTAAGTTGCTATCTAGAATGCTGTAATAGAGTTACACTGCTTCATAAGTGTTGTATACAATTCACTGATGTTTTGTCAAAACATAAAGTACTCTTAAACTGAAAATTATTCCTCAGTTTTTTTTTAGACTTTTATAATATTGACAAATTTGGTTCCCTGGTGGTCTAGTGGTCAGGATGCGGCGCTCTCACCGCTGTGGCTCGGGTTTGATCCCCGGTCAGGGAACCAACCCCAGCCATTAGGGTTGCACAAGCCTTAGTGCCGGTCCCAAGCCCGGATAAATGGGGAGGGTTGTGTTAGGAAGGGCATCCAGCATAAAAACATGTGCCAAATCAAACATGCGGATTGTCCGCTGTGGCGACCCCTAATGGGAGAAGCTGAAAGAAAGTTTATAATATTGACAAATTTCTAGCTAACACACTAACCTAGCTAGGTAGGTGATTTAGCTAATGTTGATGATTAAAAAAAGTGATTAGATTGTATGTTCAATATGCATTGCGATAAACAGGACAATACAATACATGTTAAGACTCTAATAATGAAATTCTACGTTGACAACCTTTGACAATATTTACTAGTAGTTGCGAGAGATGACTGCAGTATGTAGGAGCCTAATAGCATATCTATGAATTGAGATCCTTGATGAAATGAGTGTAGATGTTATTAGATAATTTTACTTTCTTTAACATAAAATCATATTGAATAAAATTATGATTTAACCTAAACAGTTTTGTTCTCTTCAGCCTAGGATTGTTTGATAACAGCATATTAAGCATTTGGGGAAAAATTGATTGTAATTTTCTGTTAAGTTAGTAAGGACTAAGAAAAAATTATATTAAAATTATATTCTAGTCCCTAAAATTCCCCCGTCATGAGTTTCCTAATAAAAACCTGGTCGTTGTATTATCATGTACGCATACAGTGACATCTCGTGGCCGCTATGTTTACTGCAGTTTTCCGCTTATACCACTGGTATTACTCATAAACAAGGTGGTATCAAAAGGTTTAGAGACTAGCTCTGTTTACAAGAAAGTACCTCATTTATCTATGTGAACACACTACCCCCTTCAAAATAGTCCCTGTGCACACCAATATAGCGCTCCCAACTCATTCCTGCCACTTCTGGAATATATATTAGAAGTATTCTTGAGCTGAATCTCTAGCTTTAGGAAGAGCATTTTACGTTTGCTCTCTGTTTTACCTTGCTGTCCCTGATAAAATTGCAAACGAGTTAACACACGTTCAGAATAGCACAAGTTAGCACAATTAGTCTCGAACCTTTTTTGACACCACCTTGTATATCATATATAAGTTGTATCATAGAGGGGCCCAAAATTAAATACTGGGTCAAGGTATAAGGCCAGACAGTGTTGAGATTTAATGAACAACAAGACAAATAAATAAAGTGCGAAAGTATAAGCTATATATTCTGCTCTTATGCACTCTTGCCCAAGCGAGATGCTTGGCATCGTTTCCTGGCTGTCAGATCATTAATGTTTAGGATTCTGTCTTGTGCTGTGGCAACTCTCAGGAAAGAGTGCATCAGTAAGATTTATGTCTGTGTTTTTGTTTATCTTCATAACTCTGTACTTTCAAACATGTGTTCCAGCAGCCTATAAGCAGCCCCTTCATAGTTCAGGCATAAAGCATTAAAAATGTGCAGTGCATACAGAGTCAAACTCTGCTAGTTACAATAGAAAGATTTTACCTCGTGGGCTGAATATAAAGGAGCTAAAAGTGGCTGGGGGGCCTTGAGTTTTACATGCCTGCATGGTAGGTGGTAGCTCAGTGATTAAGGCCGTAAATATAAATGTCTGACTTATATAGAAAAATCAAACATCAGAATAACATTTGCAAAACAACAAAGCTAATTATTGTTTTAATGTGATGTCCATGGTGTGTAGAAATTAATTGACACTATTATATATAAATCAAATGCTTTTTGCTTGGTCTTTCATCAAGGTTTACAAACTGCCCCAGGGTAAAAGAGCAACCTGCACATCTGCAATATGTTCATGATGAAGTTTGTTCCCTGTGTTACTGAATCAGCACCACTGAATCAGTCAAGCTCACACTTTCACTCCTGTACTAAGGTGTTCAGAAGACCTCGGGTATCGGTACATGGAGACAGGGTTACCGTGGTAACCGTTGCCGAGCAGCAGGACTCTCCCTGGCCTTCGCCTCCTTGTGAACCTGTTTGGTGAAGCAGTGGCACACAAACAATGTCATTACAGTACCGAAATCAGCATCCTAACCCTGCCTTTCTCTCTCGAATCAAAGCTGCTACAGTGGTTTCTGGCATCTGATTAATGCTAATACTAACGTCACATGATTCACTGATGATGGTGAAGTCAAGAGGTTTCGTGTTTTGAAATTTCAATATACATTTTTAAATGAAATTCATCAAAACATAAAGAAACATGTACAAAGATTTTTAACCATGAATTGGCACATGCATGATAATCTTGAAGAATTATTAATCTTTAGAAACCTCTTGATAAACTCTGTTTTTTACTCACTTCTATTACGTGTTTAATATATATCTGTCCATACCATTTAACAGCTCTTTGCTTGGCAGCAACACAAGTGGTGTGGGTGCTTCGAGGTGACCTACAGTGTGTATGTGCATATGGTTATGTGTGTTAATTGTACAGTATTAACATATTGGGCAACTTTATCTCTTTAATAAATAGTACCATCTAGGGGACGAAAGCATTAACCCTGATTAACACTCTGTCTTTTTTATTCTTATCACAGCATTACGACTCTCTCCTACAGCATTATTTAAAACCTTTATCACTTTTTCTGTCACAAATAAAGTAGATTACTTGTCCCTAAATGTATAATTTCTAAACGTAACATATTGTATAAAATATTGTATACGATTATTTCTGTGGCTTATTATAACAGAATCATATTTCTGTAATACGCAAACCCAATAATATCAGTAGAAACAAAATGACAATGTATTCCATAGCAAAAAAATATTTTAAGTATTAGGTCTCACAGATATGGCTTTAACATGCACGACTAACACAAATGGGCAAATATAATACATTTCAATATTAATAGCAAATTAAACTACCCATGCTTTGTCTTTAGCACTGGATGCAACCTTTTTTTATATCTTCTAACCAGTTACACTTTCTGGAAGTATGTTTATTTGAAACCATGGTGATGGAAAAGTTCATTTTCTTTCCTTTCATTAACCTGTGTAACACATACATTTACATTTAATACATTTATCTATAGTGCACTTAGAAAAGTGAATATCTGCAGTAGTTGTATCATATTTGTATATATAGTTCATGCCTTTAGCAGTATAAACACTACAGTGTAGGACTTCAATTCATACATTAAATACTGTATAAACATATGTGAATTATCTAACACCTAATGTTTTTCTCTCTCCCTGTAGTGCACGCAAGAGGCCGATACCATACTACAGGCCTAGTCCGTCTTCCTCCAGCTCTTTGAGCAGCTACAGTAGCTCCGGCCGAAGCCGAAGTCGGAGTAGGAGTTATGACAGCTACAGCAGCGACAGCCGGAGCAGAAGCAGAAATCGGAGCAAAAGCAGGAGTAAAAGTCGGAGCAGGAACAGGGGCAGGAGCAGGAGCAGCAGTCAGTCACGAAGCCCCAGTCAGGCACACAGCTACTACAGTCACAGCAGCTATGAGAGCCCTGGCTTCTGACAAGCTAATGGATGGAAAAATCAAAGAAATGAACAATTCAAACATTTCAGACTACCTTTCCTCGTATCTGTGGTAAATAAGTAATTATATTAACTATAAAGGTATTACTGGCTGTGAGGATGTTATGGAAGATTTCTTCTATAAGAAAAGGTGACAAAAAAACCCATTATTAAACCCCAGAATAATTGTTCCAGCACATGACGATTCGATCATACAGCTACAAGTAATACACAAAATCCAAAACAAACCAGGAGAACTAAAGCCGGGAGAACAAAAATAAAGCGAAGCACTTTTATGGCCTGAGATTTTTCCAAGTTACAAAGAACGAAAAAAGTTAAATTAAACAGTCTATAGAAATTAGGAGATGTGTAGCGAAGGACGATAAAGAAGAAGCACCCAGCTGGGAGGAATGTAACCCAACAGGGATTGAAGGAGACGCCACAGCGTACAGTGAACACATTCTGTAACATTTTTGGCCGCCCCCCTTCCAAAGACTGACACACAAACACGCGAACGAACAAATGTGAGAACAAACACAGACTGTATTAATGATATTCATGATATTAATGATATTTATCTCATGTTTTGCTAGTGGAAAACAGAACCGTGTGCTTTTCCAACAAAGTTTATTATACAGTACATGCTCCGGGGATGTTGACGTGTGAAGGTGTAAAAAGCTGCAAGCTCTGGCTGTAAACTATGCACTGTATATCCAAACCTATACGACATAAGGCTTTGTGTGTGAAAATGTTAGCATGATGCAGCAGAGGAGACGTTCGAGTACGAGCGCCTGACAACAACACCCCACACACACCTACACTTACACACACACACACACACACACACACACACACACACACACACACACACACACACACTTACACAGCTGTAAATGTCCTTTTTCTTGGGTCTCCCTGACCGTTTCATATCGGATACACCTGTATGCAAAGACCTTTTAGAAGTGTATAATTTCGGTCACTACCCCACTTCGTTTAGCTGAGGGTATTGCATACATAGTTGTATCAGCTATTTAGAGCTTTGAATAATTTAGTGCATTAGTTCTGTACAGTTATTATTATAATAATCATTGGTGTTGTCAGTTTCTGTCCTTAAAACCAGACTGCAAAAACTGTCATCCACACACACACACAAACACACACACACACACACACACACACACACACACACACACACACACACACACACACACACACACACCGTTTTGCTCATACACTACGTATTGAAATCTGTATTATTTATTTGCCTAATTGTTTCTTATTTATTCATTATTTATTTGATATTTATTATGTATTTATTCTGTGCTTATTTATGCGTTCTGATAAACATTCATGAAGAATGTCTCTTGCTTCCTGCATCCAAAAATGAAATAAGAAAAGAAAAGAAAAGAAATGACTGGACTGGACTGGATGTGTACATTCCAGCAAGAACTTTCTAATATTTTTTTTAGTATCTTAGAATGGATTGAATTGAAATCTGAGTTTCCTGTTTTCAATCCTAAGCATTAGTTGTAAGCGAACTCACTCTATTTCTCGAATAATGATAACACTACTGTTTTGCACCGACTTTAACCCTGCACTCTTTTATCAGACATTTAAAATAACAGTTCCTGCCTCTCTTTTACTCGATTTTAAGTCTTGAGTCTTAAGATTCCCCAGAAATCCAATTAGCTCATGTTTCTATCCCTGTATGACTTTTTACTAGAAATTGACAAATGAGTTGATGATGCAATCAGGGAAACATGCTCACAGTCTTCCTCTCCTTTCTTGCTCTCACCTTTTGTCAGTGTTCTTGGAGTCATCTTTCATTTATGTGAATCACTACCCTCTTCAGTAACAAAACTATACAGCGCTTAACATGGGACTGTATAGAAGTCAATAGATGTAGTGTACTAGTTATTATTCTACAGAAAATAAAGTATATTCCAGTCAAAACCTGAAATGTGATCATGTATTTTTTTTGTCTCTAATAATTGAAACCGCTTCTTGTACGTTTCTCGAAATGAGTTGCTGTGTTTAATAGCAAAAAAAAAAACATGATTATTTACTTCCTGTTTAAACTGTTACAACAAGCATCAGATTGTTAAATAGAGTTAGTAAAGCTTTATAATATTGGTGCCATTAGTGGCAATAAAATTTGTAAAGGGTTTGTGTTATGGATTAGTTAATGGCCTATTAGTTGGAATCACGGTTAGAAGTCAGATATGCCTAGATGAATGCAAGCTGATATCTTTCTTGATGCCACAGTGTTGCTGAATGCACCAGAGACTATTGACTGTGAGCTCATGTGCAGCCTGGCTACCTTTCACTCCTTTGTGAAATTGTTCACTCAGCAGCTCTGAAGGAAGTCCTGGCTGCAAGTCAGATCACAGGTCTATATTAATGGACTTGTTCTAAATGTGCTATTGCTGTGTACAGGTTTTAGGATGCTAGAAAAACAACAATGTGGCTCATCCTTGCCCCGTTTTAAAATAAAAATGTGTTATAATAAGCCAAAAAAATTATATTTCACAATATTGTATGCAATATGTTAAGGTTCGGAAAAATATGTATTTTTATTTGTGACAGAAAAAGAGATAAAGGTTTTAGATAATGCTGTAGAAGAGATCTGTAATACTTTGATAAGTATCAAAAAGACAGAGTGACTGAGTGTTAATCAGGGTTAATGCCCCCTAGATGGTACTATTTATTTAAAGAGATAAAGATGCCCAATATGTTAATAGTGAGTGAAAAGCTTTAAAAACAGACTCTGGGTTTATCAAGAGGTTTCAAAAGATGAAGAATTCTTCAAGATTATCATGCATTTAATAAGAGCTTTGGATTATGAAGTCTGCAAGAAACATGGACAACAAATATGTTGTCAAAGCCTGTACAGTTACTAAATTGTATTTGAATAACTGAGATGTGTAAGATATGATCAAGCGTCAGTATCTTGTGCTTCAGTTTGATAAGGATTTTAAAAATAAGAAAATGCTGGAACAGATTACATCTTTGTAAATGCAATTGCATCACTTCACAAAGTTTACTGGAAAAGTTTACTGGAATTATTCAGTGACTGCATAAATCAGTACTATAGAACAATAACAACTGTTCTAAGTTATTCTCATTATCCAACTCAAATAACACATTTATAATTAAAGCTTCATTCTCTGTAATTTCACCACTGTACACAGGAATGCTGTCATCTAAATGCATGCCTATTTATTTATTCATTCAAATTTGTTTATTTGTTTATTATGTGAATTGACCTGTTCAAGCAGGTGTACAGTGAAAGTTTTTCATTGCTATTCTTCAACTGCTGGGATTGTTGTAAATTAATGTCCTTTAAAAAAATTAATAAAATTTATTAAATTAATTCCTAAGGACGGCTCAAAATACTTCATCATCATTGTGTGTATACTTTACTTTTGTGAAAGTAGACAAACAGTCCAGTTTATAATTACATTATAGACCGAAACAGTATATATGTTTGCAGGAGGTGTCCGCTGCATGCTACTGTACACAAAACTATTCATTTTTCAAATTGTAAAATTTGAATTGTAGCCAAGTTTCAGCATAATAATGCTAGAAAAATAAAATCAAACTATGTAAACGCAATCATACTATTAAAGATGCATGTTTATTATTTTTTTTTTGCCAGAATATTTATTTTCCTGTGTGAATTATAAACTAGAAATCATCTTTTTTAACACTGATACACTTCAATTCCAACTGATTGACTTTGACTATGGCAGATTTGTGGCAGATTATGCTGTATGTGGAGTTTGCAGGTGATTGCTCACCAAGCAGCAACAAATGGAAGGGAATTTAAATCTTTTTTGTGATTTTGCTTATGGAGTTCACTTCACCACTTTAGGTCTGTGGAGAATTGAGGATGAAATTGCCAGTGAGAGCCTCCATTTCAAGCCTGATCTGTCTAAAAGTGAAAAAAAAAACTCTGCATAAGTCTGATTGCAAATAAATAAATTTAAAAAATACCTTGCGATATCTTAAGGGTGTTCAGTCTTACTTTAATATATACACTGTATATGTGATTGACTGTAGAAATGTCTTTAAGTATTTCTTTAACAGTTCTTTGCGATGCTGTCGATTGTCAAAGGTCTTATATAAATAAATGAAAAGAGTTCCCAAAGTGGCAGTGTTCACCTCTATTTGCTTTGCAGTAATTAAAATGTGAGTAGAAAAACAAATTTGTATAAAGCATCTAGTAACACAAAATAGTAACTATTTTGAACAAGTGGGTCGAAATGAAAACATCAGAGTGCATTTTTCACAACAAACCCCAGGGGGCGCCAGTGTACGTCATGAGTGCTATTTTAGTCTCTTTCAAGGGTATGACATTTCAGAAGTTTCCAGAATGCTGCTCTCAGGCTCAGTGACACACATGATCATTAGAGTAGTCAAGTCCGATTTCTAGTTTTAACTTGACAATATATTTATTGCAAGTTATGTTCAATTTGTTTCTTAAATTGAGAAATAATATTACTTAGGTTGTTAAGCGCTACTGTGCTGCATTTTTGTTTGTTTATTGGCTTATTTGTCAGGTGTAGCCAGGGCTCTCTGGCTTAAAGTTAATTTAGCTCCCACATCTGTACAATGCCCCTATGCAAATGGAAGGGGCAGTAAATAAAGTTGCTAATCACACACACACACACACACACACACACACACACACACACACACAGAATAAAAAATGCACAGTTACAAAGGCTTCAGAACTTCTGTAACACTACAGATGCTATACATTCATACAGTATAATTCAAACTCATAATTATGACACATTCATACATTGTGCTGTCTCTACAATTTTACAACTTTCAAAAATATATATAATAATAAATACGTATATAAATGAAAGATCTTTTTTTTTTCCCCAATTTTTTTTTCCTTTGTTCTAGATTGTGTTTACTATAGCCAATAAAACAACATTGTTATGCACAAATGATAACAACATCCACTTAAATGTAGTTGAGAGTTTTTTTAATGTGATAAAATTAGAAAGTGAAAATAAAATAAAGAATATTGCAAATACTGAGATGGTTAAAGCCTAACTTCTTTTATTTATTTCTATGCAAACATTTTTTTATTTATTAAACAATTATTTGGTGATTTATATTCGGTGTCACTGCTAAGTTCGGTTTAGATTTTCATGAGTAAATGTCACAGTAAATATCTTGGGTTGTTTTATTAGTTTATTAGTTTATGGGTTAATGGGTTTACTGTCATCCTTCAAAGCCTTCCTTTGAGTTATACATGGAGTCTACACACTTTTTTTGTTTTTGAGACTAGGAGCTTACAACAAGGTTTTCTTGTGTGGTCACTGTTGTTTTTAGTCTTTGCTGTGTGTGTTTTTTCAGCTGACTGTCCATCCACTTGTCAACCTCTCAGGCATTGTTGAGTACAACTCTTTTTTAGGCAAAAGCCTCAAGGATTCCTCCGTTCATTTCATAGATTCCTGTGTAATTCTGTAATGCAGGGGAGGAGGGATTTAGGTGAGTGTGAGTGTGAGTGTATGTCATTACAATACTGAGTTTAAACAGACCACTGGTCAGCTGTACTGCGGACAGGCTTTGCTTCAGATTCCATTCTTCTGCTGAGTCTGCTGTGAATAGACCTTCTAGTCACTTCTATAAATATTTTTTAGTCAAGGGGTGGGGGACTCGGATGGTGCGAGAAAGTTTGAGCGAGTGTAAGTAAGAAATGGGGGTGTGGTGAGAAGAGTGGGCAGTAACCAGCTTGTTATAAAAGCCTGCTGCCTCCAAAGAGACAGTACCTTCAGGAAAAAGTTTCTTCAGGCATCCAACGACTGAAGTGCTAATTCTACAGCCATGACAGAGAGGCACATCCCTTTCTCTTTTCTTCGCAGTCAGTCCTGGGACCCGTTCCGTGACTGGTACCAGGGCAACAGGATCTTCGACCAGGCATTTGGGATGCCAGCACTTCCTGAGGAGATGCATGTCTTTCCCAGCAGCCACTGGCCTGGCTATCTGCGCCCTCCCATTTCTGCTGAGATGGCCTCCCTGATGCATGGCTCTCAGGTGCCCACACCAATAATGCCCACACCCATGATGCCTCATCCAGCAACCTATGCCCGTGCCTTGTCACGCCAGCTTAGCTCTGGGATGTCTGAAATCAAGCAGACACAGGAAGGCTGGAAGGTGAGCTTGGACGTCAACCATTTTTCTCCTGAGGAGCTCTCAGTGAAGACCAAGGATGGTGTGGTGGAGATCATTGGTAAGTTTGAGTGCCATTCTTTCAATCTTTTAAACAAAATGCTCTTCTGGTTTAGGTGAAACTTAGAGATGTCTGATGAGGAGTAAAATTCTATTTCTTAATGTTAGCATAATCAAGTTTTAACTGTTGACTGCAGTTCAGCATTTCTGCTGGATCATTTAACTCTTTCTTAAGCTGTTGTCCAAACATACTAATAGCTTTTGAATGATGAGTTGCTTCCCAGCTGGCTTGTCCCCCACCAAAGGAAGGATGCTTATAGATGCATTCTAGAGAATAAAGTTTAAAAACACAAAGTGTAAGTACAGAAATGGTACAAAATGCATTCTCTTGACTTCAAGAAAAATTAAAGAAGACATTGTTGATATTTCAGTGCAGGCCAGATGGTGATTTGCATCCTGACTAAATTAAAAAGACAAGAGATGATATCTATCTACAACTACAATCTGTGATCGTGTTGTACAATCTATGAACAACTAACAGACTGGAAAATCTTTAGAGACAAAGAGAAAATCACGTCAGTTAGATATGAACTGCTTTTCAATTTTGCTAATTTGCATTTATATAGCTTAGGTGTTGTTATATCTGAAATAACCCAGAAATCATAAAAATTTAGTTTGCAGCCTTTGGGACATAAACTAGATTTGGTATAGATCAGTCGGGGAAAGATATAATTGTTAATTAAATTTTTTATAAAAATAAAATTGGTAATTTGTTCCTCTTGTGCATTACCTAGATTTACTGCAACTAAAGATATACGATAAAGATATAGTATACTGTTTGTGAGTAAAATAGGTTGGAATGAGGAGAATTGTCTGTGTCTTACATTATAGAATGATCTAGAGAGCAGCCAACAGTTAGATTTAACAAAGGGGATTCAGGAAGTGAACCACCCAAAAATCAGGCCTTTGGGAAAGCAGTTTGCTTACAAGTGCTTAGATTTTCCTCTCATTGCTCATTGTTTACAACATGAATTTCTGGTAAAGCACATGTTCATAAATAAAGCTGTTTAATGCTTTAAAAATAAAACTTTATAAGAAGCCTATACGCGGTAATAATTAATTGTGAAAAAGGAAAAAGTGAAAAAATTATCAGCTTCATTGTTTTAAGACATAAATGGGACCTACTGTAGGTCTATATCTTATCATGATTTAATAACATTTCATTCAACTATATGTATATATGTAACTATTTCCTAATTTTGCATCTAATGAAATAGGGCAGGATCACTGCAACTAATAAGAATATATATATATATTCTTAAATCCTGCAGGACTATCAGGATTTAAAAGGCTTGTGTCTTATTTCTATTATTGGAGCCGTTGTCACAACAGGCATACACGTTACCACAGCATAGGAACACCAGCTGGTTTTTATGAAGAAAGTCCTAGAAGACTGATAGACACATAAAAAGACAAAACCTTTAATGTATGTCCTGCTTCACAAAGAACATAAATTTAAAACAGGAACATGCTACCTGCTAGGTAAAACCTAAAATAGTGTGGTCCAGGAAGCACATACTGCTTGGCAAAAATCAAATGTGTGCTTTGTTTTTAAAGGAAAACACGAGGAGAGGAAGGATGAGCATGGCTACATATCTAGATCTTTCACTAGGAAGTACACGTAAGTATGAGAACTTGTTATTGTCCTTGAGAACAAGAAGTGCTTAATCTTAATAAACATCAGAGACTAGTACATGCTTTGACAACCTGTAGATAAGCCCTCTTATATTTTAAAAATAAACTGTGACATGATGCAGCGTATAAAGAATAAATGAAGTAAAGTATTCACTTCTGATTGTGGCAAAAGTTTTCAACTGTCAATAAGTTTTCTGAGACTGCAGAGGCATTTCTCTTGAGGCAAACAAGAGTAATGAAACACTTTGTGACAGGCCGTTATCTAAAAAAAATCAGCTTCAGTGTATTAACAGTATCTCTGCTTTAAACCAGACTGCATTGGATGACACTGTGATTATTTTCCTTTAATGGCATCCGCAGTTTTGTTTTATTCGTGCTCAGTATGGCATAAACGAAACATTTTCACAGGTTTTTTCTTTTTTTACTAAAAATGTGTTTGTGTTTTGCTTTGCTTTCTAGCACACTTAGTACATTGGCTCTGATAACGTATAGTGAAATACAGGGAAAATGGAAATGAGAAGTCTGTGCCATTCACAGTGATCTATATAATATAGTTAGGTTTATTAATAGAGCTGAACTAAACATGAGGTACAAATAGGATTAGGGGGGAATAACACCAAATTATTGGGTCTTATTGCAAATTCAGGGCAGAGTTATGACAGACCACATAACATGCTGTAAAGGATTTTAACATTTTTACTCCGTATTATCTTCATTCTTTTATGTGATGTGGTGTTTCCTTGTTTTGGGACTAAATCTGGCCACTAAGCCTCTATTTCAGTATAGAACATTCCAGAAGCTTCTCCACTGCATACCACAACTCAGTTCTTCCTTGTTTCAGCCTCAGTCAAGTAAATCTTTGAAACGGGTAAAGAAAACAGCTCACAGCAATGCAAATGCAGTCTATAACATATATAGTAGCGTCTCCTGCTTCCTGATTATAACCATTGTGTGCCACAGCTACCCTCTTTGTCTCTTTTCCACCTCTCTCTCGCTCTCTCTCACACACCCAAATTGTATGAAGCTTTGTCGCCACCTAGAGGACGATTCTGCCTGCCTTTTTCAAAGATTTTTCACTGCATTGATTTAAATGGGTGCAACAAAAGACATCAGTGGCAGTAGATAAAGACACAGTAGTCATTATTATTATTATAAGTCATCTCCAGTGACAGCACAGAGCCATTTCTCTGCTTCACAGCCTCACTCCCTGTTGTCTTTTATTTCTTGATTGTCCGTAATATCAAAAAGTTGCCTTTCGGGAAATCACCTCAGCATAAATTGTCTCTAGGTTCTTTTTACTTATTGTTTTCAGTAAGTGTTATGTTTGCCAACTCATTAGAAAGGTGTGAGAATATGTCTACAATCATATATGAGCACACTTAGTACATCAGCTCTTATCATATATAGGCAGCTTGGTGCATTTACAGTGAGTTATTCAAACGCATCAACTTTATAACTCCAGTTAGAGGTTATTTTTGAACAATGTGCTAAAATAGAGCCAGACATTTTTACTACTAAAGGGAACTCTTGCAGTTTTATTGGAATAGCATTAGAAATCAGCATTACACAAAGGAGATCGATCTTATCTGCTCAAGCACATTATTACCACATTCAGCATCCTTGTGTCTTTACCCTGGGGACCATTTAGTGCTTTTAATTCTCTTAAAATGCAATCAGATTAGAAATTTGGCCATGACCAAGAAAATCTCTTTATATTTGTTTAGTCTAGTGGACAGTGGTCCCACTGGCCAACCTGTCAGCATCGGTTTCTAGCTTTTTGTGGCCATTATACTTATTTCAAATGCTTTTCTACACCTAACCTATAATAAGTCAGGGCCTTAGTGTTTGCTGATTCGGTTTGCTATGTTATCACACATATATACAAACATTTCTGTATTTGTTGTTCACTGGGGTACTCACAGTACACAATGCAGCCCCATTCCTTTACACTGACTTCTTGCCCCATTTTTGTTGTCTTGTTTTCTCCAGGCTGCCCCCTGGCGCAGATGCAGAGAAGATCACTTCCTCACTCTCCCCTGAGGGCGTCCTGACTGTGGAGGCACCACTCCCCAAACCTGCCATTCAGTCCTCTGAGATCAACATCCCTGTGAACAAGGTCAACACTGTCGTGCCAACACAGGGTGCTTCAAAGTGATGAAGAGAAAAAGAAATCTGTTCAAGCATTGCATTTGAGACAACAAACTGCATGCTCTAGTCTCAGCTCTTTCCGTGCATGCTTTAGTATATGACAAGGGATTGATTTCTTGTTTTGCACTTTGTGGGTTTTTTTTGTTTTCTGTGTGTGTATGTCAACATTGCAACCATTTGTTAGTTCCACTTTAATCACACACTTCCTTTAAATATTGGACACTCACACAAAAACACACACATAGCATTTACTGATGGGAACTGAAAGCAGTTTGCACACTTGCTAATAGAAGGGTGTAGGTTTCTTTGACACACAAACACACAAGTAGCAGTACACACAGAGGGACAGTCTTGACTTTATTCACACACCTCTAATCCCCAACAGAGCTGTTTATTTCCCTCCCACTGACACAAGTGTACAATCAGCATGAAAAGGCTCCAGGGGTGTAAAGTCTGTGTAATGTTCTTGTAATGATTTAAAGGGAAACATTTGGAAGGTAATTGAGCAGAACCTTATGCTATGGACCTTTGAATAAACTTTTAACAGCAAACCTACACATATTTTTCAATATGTCATTGTAATGGTTCACATAATAGCTTATATTGCTGCATGTTGAATTTAAAGCTGCATCAAAACCATCTACAATATGTAACAGCAAACTTTGAACTTGGTAAAGCTGATCAAATTTTTGGTTGTATGACAGTTTCATTGAAAACATAAAAGAAATTTAAACATACTGTAAGTAAAACATTATCTTAAAACCATTTATCTGCCAGTGGCCAAACAAAATGTATTTATCACCATATATGCAGTGGCGGGCCGTCCACTGGTGTCCTACCTGAATCAATTCACTTCTTAGTACCACATCACAGCTTTTGTATAGAACATCATTCAGCGAGAATGAATGGCATTACCCAAGTAAGAAACTCAATCAACATAATTTAAAATTCTCCTTTCACTGTAGCCACAGCTATTCCACCCACATAAATTCTCTCTCTCTCTCTCTCTCTCTCTCTCTCTCTCTCTCTCTCTCTCTCTCTCTCTCTATCTATCTATCTATCTATATATCTATCTATCTATCTATCTATCTATCTATCTATCTATCTATCTATCTATCTATATATATATATATATATATATATATATAAAATCAAATATATTTGATCTTGTGTAGTTTGCAGGAAATGCAGTTTGATAGTTTTGACTAGTGTGCCCTCTGACCATTCTACCTACCTACCCATCAACCCACCCAAAAAGGAAAGAGCTTCAAGCAGCATAGAGTTTATGTACAAAAAAATAAAAAGTCTGCCGTGCTCAACAGGCTGGCCTAACAGAAAACATAACATTATGGCTGAAATTGGATTGGATAGAAACTCAAACCGAAACGTACACTTCCAAGCACTGCTCCCAGATGGAGCTCACCCAAAAGTTATGCTATGATGCTATACTGGGAATAATGTATATTCGTGAATTAATACATATTCATGGACAGTGATACTGATCAAATTTAGGCCAGTAGAGAAGGCCTGGCTGGCCTTGACAGGCCACCAAAGGATTTATAAGCAAAGAAGCCATTGTATTCTGACTAAAATTTCTCCTTTTAAATGGTTCTCAATGACTCACTTGTTAATATAATCACAGACATGTCCAACATAAAAACTTTTTTGATTCCAGGCTCTGTTCAAAAAAATTATTTTTTATTTTTTCTACCCGATCTACCACATTGTGTTCATAAGAGAATTACCACAAACAAGAATTTCTTTTGTCCCATTCAGCTTGTATTCCTGCTCACACCCAGTGTTCCCTGGATAGGATCCTGATGTTCCTATACTGAGAAAAGAACAGAAAATGTTCATTTGATTTTCATTTATAAAGTAAGTATAAGTTTAATAAGTGAATTCTGTCAGAATATGCATAAATATATATGTGCAGGTATATTATTGAAAAAATTAAGTCTGACATCTATTTGCTTGATGTTATTTGAAAATAAAAGTTAAGAAAACTCAATCAAAAGGCAGTAGTCTGGACATACATGGACAACCAACACATGTAAAAGGGTAATTTTAAGTCAATAAAAATAAAAAACAAGATAACAGTCATTGAATTTTCAAGGCAGAGATGAATAATAATGCACAGAAAGTATGTAAAACAATACATCAAGATTGGCAAGAGTTCACAACAGCTGAGTAGAAAGCATGTTGTTTACATACACATGAACCAGGAAATACTGTAAAACAGACATATTTGAAAGAGCTGGAAAACTACTAAGGAGACTGCAACCTCTGCTCCAATCTGCTTTGAAATTAAGGCAAATACACTAATTCTGCATTACAGGGACTATGGTGGGGTACTTGCTCTGTTTTCTGACCAATTTTACAGGTTCTTTTCATGTCTAAGTGGGTTTCCTGGGATCACTCAAACCTTTGCAAAAAAACACCAATGTGTGAAACAGATACATGTAAATGGTGTAAATTGATAATATTCAGGGTATACAGTAATCCCCTGCTTTACCGTGGTTGGAATCTCGCACGCCCCCAGTTTATTGCATTTATTAAATTGCATTTGCCACATAACATTTATTTAGCTGATTTGCCCGGTCTCTCACCAGAAAATAGGGAATTCCTTATAGGGAATTGTTTTTATAGAGTTTTATGTGGAAATTATGAAATGTATTAATACAAATATAATTATTAACTATAAAATGAAGTAAAAGGTTACTACAGTACAGTACTGTATACATAAAATAGCATTTTTGGGTTGGCGTCCGTTTATCGCGGTTTTTCGTTTATATATTTAATAAACAGGGGATTACTGTATTCCAATCCCAAACTCTGAGTTCTTGAGAGAGACACCAGAGCTACTTAAACCAAGATAAATTGGTTACTAAAAATTAATATGTCAGATCATATCTCTATTTATTTGTCATAGTTGGTCACAATCTTACTTACTTACAAAGAACATATTTACGTTTAATCACCACATTATCTGTGTAAAGCTGCTTTGAGACAATGTTCATTGTTAAAAGCGCTATACAAATAAAAATGAATTGAATTGAATTGACAATCTTGAGCCTTGTGGCATTAGACACTGCATATTTCTGCATCAGCCCTCCTCTAACCGACCTGATCAAACTCATGGTTTATCTTACAACCCCTTCCACAATTGACAAGACTGTATTACAACACAAGTGAAATCTAAAATATGCCTGACAGGAATTCTCCAGGACCAGGCTTAACCTTACACCCTTACTTCATGACATTTTTATGGACAATTAAAGACTCCTTCTGGGAATTGATTTAGACCTCCGGAACTAAATGAAGAGACTAAAGGAGGGATTAACATGTGAAAAATGAACAGTCAGGATTTACCCACAGCATTCCCAAAATGTGTCATACAGTAGCACATTTTTTTTATTTTTGGTCAATGACTATTTAAGTAAAGAATAAGGTCAAACACTTGTTCATTTGCAATCCTGGATAAAGCAGCTCTGTCATGTCATCTTTAATCTTATAATCAGATTCAGAGATGTACAAAATGTATGTTCAGAAAAATGAGGATTATGTTAGAACATGATATGGTGGATACTGTATGCTCCTTTTTATAGGCTCTATCCATTAGCCATGTTTTATGCCTAAGGGCATGCTGAAGACAGCTGCATAATCTCTGTGCATATGTGTGTTCATGTTGCTCCAACCCCAGCACTAATGTACACTCATTCTCTGTCTCTCTCTGGCTGCACAGGCATGCTATTTTTAGAAAGGTATACGATGTCCTGCATTTCCGGCATGTTCCATGGCAGTAGTGGAAATCTGATGAGCGCTTTCTGTGTGTGTATGTTACCTCAGGATGAAGTAATATTCCCCAGAAATCTTTCAGAATCGCAGATGTGTTGTGTGTAATAGCGGAAATGTGTTTTCTATTTTTACTTTTTTTTAGGCAATATTGAGCAGGTAAAGATCGAAGAAATTTCAGAATATTTTCTGTTCTACACAAAACAATGTGGATAGAATAAACATATCATTTCTATAGGCTTTCATTTCGTATGGTCTTTGGACCCTTTACTTTGGGTGTGTGTGTGTGTGTATATATATATATATATATATATATATATATATATATATATATATATATATATATATATATATAATCACAGCACCGATTTTGCATCTAGTTTAAAAGGTCACCTTGAGTTGATTGACTTTTATAGTAACTGCTGAAAGTTAAACCAACCATTCACTTATTCTCAATAGCTGTTTCAAACTGTTTAGGGTCATGGAGGATACAACCTAAACTGGGAGCACTAGGTGCAATGTGGGAATGCTAGATGGGAGACCATCACACGGCAACACAGACCTATGTTTTTCAGAGGTGGGAAGAAACCCATGCAGGATAACATGCTAAGGTCCACTCAGACAGTAACCTGAGCTGAGAAAACTAGAATGCTGTTTTTTTTACAGAATATAATCAGATCAGTCTGAATGTCAATAGTTGGGTAAGTAGAATATTCCAGCAATATTCCAGGAAAGAAATGTTATTTAACACCAGAGCCATGTTAGCTTCATAATTATTAAATATTATTATTTTTGTCACATAATGTTCTGTCCAGTCTGGTTATATGCAAGATAGAGCCAGTGGAGTCTAAGTACTCCAAGTACTCCAGGGCCAAAAAATCCATGAATCACCCTTTACATTTCCCCTCTTTTAATGCTTATTTAAATTATTCATCTACTCAAGCCCTCTTTCACCCATCCATCTACTGAATCTTTCCCTTTTTCTCCATGTGAAGATCCTTGAAAATATTTAGCCAGCTGTCTTTCTTTATTTCTTTATTTATTTTTTCATCTCCAGTATTCAGCATAGAGGCTTGGGAAAATATCTATTAGGATGTGTTCATATGAGGAAGTCGACATTCTCTCAGCGATATACAGGTCACCAGACATACAACAAAAGGTGATTCCAGTACACAAACTGTATACTCTATATTAATAGCAATTATTTTCCTTGAATCTTGCCAAAGATTTGTAGGTTATTAGGCTTTTAAATAAGAAGCCAACTAGACATGTTGAATACCTGCTACTGTAATAGAATTAAACAGCACATTAGATAATGTTATAGCGTGCAATAATCTAAAATGTGACATAAAATTGTCCTATTTGATTTAATTATTTATTTGGCTGTTTATTGACTTTATTATCAATATATATTCAGTCTTCAACAGTCAACATTTATTTAATTTATCTCCAGCTCTTTTGGATCCTTTCCATCCTACCATGTATTTTATATATATATATATATATATATATATATATATATATATATATATATATATATATATATTTATCACAATTTTAATGAGTCTATTTATTTGATTATTTTGCTGTACAGTCAGTTGGAGCTTTCATTAAGATTTTAGATATTGACCTTACTATGTGACTATATTTATGTTATGTTCTATAGTTATAGTGCTATATAGCAACGATTAGTGATTTTGGCCATGACCAGTGGTGGAAGAAGTACATAAACAATGTCCTTGAGTTAAAGTAGAGATACACTAGTTAAAATATTACTCCAGTAAAAGTACAAGTGCTCCCTTCAAAATTTTACTTGAGAAAAAGTATTAAAGTATTTGCCATCGAATATACTTAAAAATCCAAAGTACTACGAATTATTATGGCTATAATGTCCTATTATCATTTTTACTTCTGCTTAATCAGCGCATTTTATGTTAAAAGACACTAATTTTTCTCTTAGCACACCAATCTATTAATAGAATGATATTAATGAGTCAAACACTGATGGATATCTGTTCAAATTATCATGAGCCCAAAACCTTTTGTTTTAGGATTCAGGATCAGGATTTTCTTCCATCATTTATTACTCTAAAAATGTTCTGCTTTCTGTTAAACTGACACTGAAATGTATGTCAATGCTAAGTAGATAGCAACATTTTGTCGAGTAAACATATTTGACTTTGAAATGTAGTGAAGTAAAAGTCTGCCCAAATAGAAATACTTCAGTAAATTACAGATATGCAAACAAACTACTAATTGCAATTACATGTACTTTTGTTACTGTCTACCACTGGTTCTGACATTATGCTTCATGAGATCCATTCAACAAGCATTATACCTTCAGTCTCTAACAGCTGATTGATGGTGAAAATTTACAGCCATGAAGTCGAAAGATGTCATATGGCTCAGGTAATGAACATCATTCTAAAACTCAGAAACTGTGTGGGTATATTCCAGTTACTTTTGTTTATTGTTTAAATATCAGTAAGGAATATAACAGGACAGGACATGCTATTACAGTAATAAAAATGAAAATAACATGGTGTGATGCTGCTCAAACTGCAAAATGTAATGAAAACCCTAAAGTCTATTTCTCTTATACCACAGCATTTTTTTCAATTATTATATGTTCTAGTTTATTAAAGCATGCCAAGTCATATTTAGAATTTTACTGTTATTACAGTTAGAACATTCTTGATATGAGAAGCTGCCAATAATTGCATTGCTAGTTTCACTTACATTAGTCATCCTCCATATTCTCCAGTTAATAAGACAATAAAAAATGTGGATTTAAATGTTGAAGCACTGGAGGACATATTGTACTTCATTTTTATTTTTTTAAAGCAAAGAAATAAACAAATTGAATAAATATTTTCTTATTGAATTTTGCAAAAATATTCCAAGCTTGTTGTCATATTAGTGTATATAAGACTAAAGTGGGTACTTGTGCATGAATTAAGCTGTGAGTAGTGAGAAAATCCAACCAGTCTCCCTTTGAGCTTGAGTTGTGGCATATGTAGAGCATCTGGTCACTGGTGCTGGCAGTCTTTTGTGTGTGTGTGTGTGTGTGTGTGTGTGTGTGTGTGTGTGTGTGTGTGTATGTTTGGGTGTGTGTGTGTCTGTGTGTACGCACAATCACACACTCAGTCTGGCCCATTGAACAGCTTCTGCATTTCTCATTGAAGATTTTCGATTCATGCAATCACAGATGCACGTGTGTTCACAAAGCAAGACACACTGTTCATACACTCAGCTGTCAGTTTATTAGGAATCTACCTCACTGATAGTTTTATCAGGTACAAGAGCAGAGTTGTTAGTATTCATGTATGGATTTATGTGCTGCTTTGCACAGTCCAGCTTCTCAAACATCAGTGAAATACGCCGAACAAGGGCTACCATTTATCAGATTTTATTTGGATTATGGACCAGCAAAGCAGCATCACTGCTTTAATACTGCTTCTTTACAAAGAAAAATTTTTACTCTAGCATGAATAATAATAATAATAATAGTACAGCTAATTAATAAATCAATTTATCATTAAATTGCTGTTCATGGCCAGGGTCACAGGAGTTCCTGGATTGCCAGTCCATTGCAGGGCACCAGGCACTCACATACTTCACATTACATGTTATATAAGTTTCATTTAACAGTTCTTTTTTGTGTGAAGCAGCACTCTTACACCTGCAGATGTGTTACATAACGTTTCGTCTGGCTTTCTTGGTATTCACATGTACAGGTTTCCCGCATCTACCTGAGCACAAGCCCACTGAGTGATGATAAGCTATTGAGCATATTAAATCTTCCCCACAGCCCTAGATACAGAGATTGTATTGGATGGCGCTGCCGCACGTGCGCTGTTCTTATTGGTGACTGCGATCAGACAGAAGCGAACCGGATGGACTTATTTACAGATTGATGTGGCACGCGGCCTGAAAACAGATGTTCACGTTGAAGGACACGCACATACACACACTCTCACTTTCTCACACACAGACACACACAGAGAGAGAGAGAGAGAGAGAGAGAGAGAGAGAGAGAGAGAGAGAGAGAGCGCTTGCTACCCAAACGATGCCACCCAAATGAGGATGGGTTCTCTTCCGAGTCTGGTTCCTCTTGAGGTTTCCTCCTCATACCATCACAGGAATTTTCCTTGCCTCTGTCGCCACTGAATCATTTCTCTAAAACTGTTTTGTTACAATGCCCATTGTTAAGCTTTGGCCCAGAGAAGATGGCAGCATTCCTGGATCATGTACTCATATGGCTTCTTCTTTGCATGATAGAGCTTTAACCTGCATTTGTGGATGAAATCACCAACTGTGCTTACAGACACTGATTTTTGGAGGTGTTTCTGAGCCCATGCAGTGAGTTTTATTACAGAATTGTGGCTGTTTTTTAAGTAATGCATTGCCACCCGAGGGCCCAAAGATCAGCAGCAACCAATATTGATTTTCGTACAGAGAATTCTCAGAATCTTTTGATGATATTATGCCTGTAGATGATGAGATATTCAAAGTCTTTGCAATTTATGTTGAGGTACATTATTCCAAAATTGTAGACAGTGTTTTGCAGATTGGTGAACCTCTGCCTCTCTCTAAAAAATGTTTTTATACCAAATCATGTTACTGACCTGTTGCGAATTAACTTAATTAGTTGAAAGATTTTTCCCCAGCAATTTTTTCCAAGTAACACTTACACCTTAAAATTTACTGTTTACTGTTCATACGCATCCTTGTATATACACTTTTTTCACATATATCTTTATATATTTTATATAGTTTATACTCTTTTTCTTTATCTACCTTATTTTTTTTTCTTGGTTTATTTTTCTCATTCTATTCCCTCATGCCAGACCATCGTAAAAAACATTTCACTGCATGTCATACTCTGTATATATGTGACAAAATTTGATTTGATTTCACCTTTTGTTGCCCGTCTCAAATTAAAAATTAGTTCATTAAGTTCATTAAAATAGCACGTTTCCTCAGCTTATCCATTTGATGTGTTTTATTGTAAAAAAAAAAAAATGGGTTTATAAGATTTGCAAATCATTGCATTCTGTTGTATTTACATTTTACACAGCACCCCAGCTGTGTTTTTGGGACTGGGGTGGTAAAGAGAAGACATGCTTCTAGACTTTCATCTAATCTGGCAAAGAGATACGAGAGGTAAAAATAGCACTTTCAAAAGTCGTAAATCAGGGGTTCCCAACCACCAGGACTAGCACTGGGCCATGGATCATTTGTACCGAATAAATACGTTTATTGAATTTAACGATCTGCAAAAAAAAGAATTGTTGTAAATGTATCAGCAATATTGAATCTTTTCTCAAAAATCCATTAATTCATTCCTCTTCAGTAGTAGTGCTTTATCCTGGGTCAAGGTTGTATTGGATCCTCACACTATCCTAGGTACACTGGTTGCGTGAATGGAAATGAGCCCTGTTCAACGCAGAGTACAATACACCTTGTGATTCATTTTAGCCAGTTTACTTAATAGCATGTTTTTGGGTGGTGGGAGGAAAGTAGAGACCCCAGAAGAAGCCAATGACGATGCAGGGAGAGCATAACTCTGCCTTACTGACTTTCTTCCTCTCAGGGAAATTGCATGCTTGATGGAGGTTTCCACCCTTTTGCAAGCCCTGAGAGAGCACTTCAGCCTCTGAATCAGCACAATAGCATTCTGATACTAAGAAATAATACCAGTTTTCGGTCTGACTGATACTTTCCTTTGTCACACCTACTTGATTAAACAATGAGTGCTGCTATCAGAAATCATGAACTGCTAAATATTTGCCATAAGTCAGCAAAGTGATCTCATATCAGCTAAGCAAATTTGAATATAACAATAAAATACATTTCACTGAAGCTCCTTGAATTGAACAATTAGGATTTACATGCCTGAAGCGTATTCATTTAGTTATTTGCACTCTTTTTAAGAACACTACATGTAAGTTTAGTGAATATAATGATAAATATTAAACTTATAGATGATAAAGTTATAATTTAGCATTTCTATATTGTATAGAATCGTCACTGTCCGTGCTTTGTAACACTCAGTGAGTTTTTCGAAATAGGAAAATCTAATTAAACAAAAGTCTGCTTGCCATTGCCAAGAACCTGAGTCTCTGGTTGTAAAGATTTCCTGTGGTAGAATCTCCAACGCTGGACACTCATTCCATAAATCCATTAACAATAAATAAATATATATTTTCTCACAGGAAAATTCACTATAGCACAAATTATTTATAGTTCTTTGTTAAAAAACAAGTTATAATTCGTTTGATTTTCTGCTTTTCCAAATTATTTGTACTAAGCCCACGTGAATGTTGTAGACAAAACTACTGTAAGAAAGATGCTGTTAAAGAAAGTTCTGACTTAAAACTTTACAGCTCTGTAGTGTAAAAATTCCTATATGTAACCGTAAATGTTTAAAAAGTACATATAAATCTAAATCGTTGGCAATTTTTTTTTAAATGACAATATTAAATTAATATGGGATATGCTGTTATAGGAATATATACAGTAGGTAGTCCAAAATTTACGATGGGTGACTATCATAACTTAAAAATATTAAAACATAGTTAAAACATGGCCTTACAACAAATTACAGTACATAATTTAGCATAACAGCAATTTACAGTACTGTACTCTATAAACAATACAGTATGTATATGTATGTGGAGGTTGGAACATATGCTGCTATGTCTGCCTGCTAAAATTTAAAATATATATATATTTTTTTTTACAATTTATTGTATCACTATCTTCATCGTAAGATCGAACCATCGGAACTCTTGGATCATCTGTAATTGAAATTTGGGTTACGGTTTGGCCGCATCACAAGAGTTTATTTTAATAATTTAATGATAACAGATAATACACTAAATGGTCAATAATATACTAAATGGTCAAATATTTGTGGACACCTGTCCATCATACTCATATGTGGTTCTTCCCCAAACTGTTGCCACAATGTTGTATGGAATGGCTATTTCCTGTTATTGAAACTAAACTGGCTCTAACATGACAATATCCCTGTGCACAACTGAAGCTCCATTAAGACTTGTTTTGGAATACATGAACTCAAGTGTCCTACACAAAGCTATTAGTGCAATGAAAGAGGAATTAAATCTGGAAAATGATGTTCATGATAGTCAGGTGTCCAAACAAAAAAACTTTAGCCATACAATATATTGTACAGAGCCCATGAAGATGTGGAATCAATTATAAAGCATGCAATGAGGAGATGAAATTGTTGTAGGGTTGTATGTAAGAAAATATTTGATGCTTGATCAGGACGGCCTTTAACTATGGCCCATGATTTTCTTTCTATATGCCCTTTCTGTTTAAATATTCTCAATATGTTTATCTAGTATATTATTTTGTGCAATAGTATTGAATGCTCTCTAAAGCAAAGCAAACACCAAAACTTTTGGCAGAAACTAAGAGCCAGATGGTTGCATTACATTCAGCTTCAGCAAACGAGGTTCTTAGCAGCCTGGAAGATGGCACAGGATGGCACAGAATGAGACACTGGGATTCGAACAGTGTGCCTCTATCCAAGTCATTAATTACAGCTGGCCAGCGTGTACACATCATGTTTTGTTTTTGTGTCTCATCGATACTATACTATACTATTTCATACTATTCTATACATTCATAGCATTAGTGCATTTTAATTGTATTATTTTTAATCAGATCATAAAATCTTTTTAACATTCTGCCAGCGTTTAGTTGATTTATTTTTAAACGTCAACCTGAAACAGAATTTTCACACTGCACCAACACATTCAAAGACACGTTTCCATTAAGGATCATATGGATGCAATTCATCTACAATACAACAACGGCAGCGGCACTGAAATGTGGTTAGAAGGATGTTGTGATTTTTTAATTCATTTTTATTATCATCATTATTATTATTGTTATTTTTCTCGTGTGCATCCGCTACATGACTCACATTTACGATATCAGGAGAGACAGCTAAAAGTAAAAAAAAAAAAAATAGGGACAGAAAGAGGAAATTATGGTCCATGATTGAATTCCTTACAGAAATGCAGTTTTTCAAAAAAATTCAACACTTTGCTTTACTGTATAATGTGACAGATAAAGCAGAAAAGGAAAGGCCATTGTAAGAACAACGAATAGATTTACAGTGTGATCTTTGATTTTTTTTTTTTTTCGCCAAAACACCGGACAGAGAGTGTTAAGCTAACAGTGGTGTTTTCTGTCTTTTTTTTCTTTGTTTTTAAAACCCAAAGACAAGAATTGCATGTCACTATAGCATCAGTTAATGATTCACCATTTTGGTGTCGCATACTTCAGCGAAGAAAAAACAAATAAAGATGAAAAAAAAAATCATAATCAATTTAAACAATCCAATATAAAGTAATAAATAGAAAATAATAATCAGATTGAATTCTAGGCATTTCTTGTTCCTATGAATACATAACATCTACAGGTTTTTTTTTAAGTTAATAAAGTCAAGCTACAGTATATAAATACATCACCAGCATGCACAATATTGTATTATCGAGAATATTGGAGCAGTAATCATCTTACACTGAGAAACAGTATAATAGGCAAGTGCATTTTTTTCAAAAATTAAAAAAGTAAACAAAAAAGAAAAGAAAGAAGAAAAAGAATACCACAAACCTCAAAGCTGCTTTAAGATCATCACTGGCAGTGCCAGTGCTCTGTCTCTAATTGTACTTTCAGTTCATGAACAAAGGAAAAACAGCCAATGGTTCCAGTTGATTCCATTCAGTGTATCGCGACAGGGATCCAAGTGATTAAGGTTCGCTTTGAAGAATTACATTTTTCAGGATTAAAGCGTAGGGATTTTTTATTTAAATTTTTTTTCACTTTGCAAGGACAGATTGCATTTTAAGGTAATATCATTGCTATATATATATATATATATATATATATATATATATATATATATATATATATATATATATATATACACACATACATACACACACTTTTTTTTTTTTTATATATATAGTGTTTGTTGTGGTTTATGGTACTATATTGTAATGATTTCGAATAAAACTATGTTTTGGTAGTGTGGGTCACTCTTGACACCCTAAACGTCCAAACTATATCAATAATAATAATAATGATAATAAAAACTGTTTTCACCGAAAGGACAACAATTTCTTAGCTATCAATGGAAATAGCATTATTTAATGGGTGGAAACCTGGACTAAGTTACCGTATACCTAAACTACTGTTTCTTGATCCTGTAACCACAGTGATGTTTTGGAGCGTGTCGACTTTAAAGAAATGGCTGACTGACTGTTGAGCGCACATCAGAATCCACAAGTATGTTTAACAGAGACAAAAACAAAAACATCCTTTCACACTCGTGCCTGCTTGCAAACTTACTTTTTGCGAGGCTATGACATTCAATTTTGTATTTTTTTTACTTTTTTTTTTTTTTGTCTTTTTTTTTTTTTTTTTTTGCTCAAGCTTCATCACTTCCCCTGACAGCTCCTTAACCCTTCCTCGACACTTACAAATAAGCAGCTTGATGTCATGTTTCACTACAAGAACAGTCCCTACGCCAGTGTTTGGGGTGTATTTCAACCCTAGTCATCCATGTACTTAACTGACTTATTGACAATCTTTTCTGCTTCAAAGAATTGTTTTGGCAAATGTTGCAGAAGCAACAGAAGAAGAGGCAGTTTTTACCTTTAT
Organism: Silurus meridionalis; assembly: GCF_014805685.1. NCBI lineage: Eukaryota > Metazoa > Chordata > Actinopteri > Siluriformes > Siluridae > Silurus > Silurus meridionalis. Next base: position 6,306,193 of record NC_060908.1, read on the forward strand.
TGTGATGATTTTAAATGTGATTATAATTGAAAACCTAACCTCTTGCTAGACTTAAGATTTTTATTCCGATTTCTATCAATATTTGTTTTTATCCGTTTAATTTTCAGAAAAAAAAATCAAAGAGAACTGCAGTTGCGGTTGTACCATCAGTGAACATGGCTGCCAGCATTCCACCAGGCCCCCCTTTTCGTCAAATGTTTTCACTTACGCTTTAATTTTTCTTTTTATTTTTCAATTATTTTGTGAGCACGCATGTTTTCTTGTGTGTTACGGCTAGGAAACAGGTAATTCTTGAGGGTCTTCTCCTCTTCTGCCTCTTCATCTCTCTCGTTTTTTTTTTTAATTGTTGCCCTCGCCACCTTCGTCATCCTGCTGGTCGCTTGTCCAGAGTGTCAGGTTGTCTCGCAGCAGTTGCATGATGAGGGTTGAGTCTTTGTAGGAGTCCTCGTTGAGTGTGTCCAGCTCGGCGATGGCGTCGTCGAAAGCCGTCTTGGCCAGATGGCATGCCTGCTCGGGCGCGTTCTGGATCTCGTAGTAGAACACAGAGTAGTTGAGCGCCAGGCCTAGGCGAATAGGGTGCGTCGGCTGCATGTGCTCCTTGCTGATCTCATGCGCCTCGCTGTAGGCCTTCTCGGACGACTCGACAACAGCGGCACGCTTCTCTCCAGTAGCTACTTCAGCCAGGTAGCGGTAGTAGTCACCCTTCATCTTCAGGTAAAACACCTTGCTCTCGTGCTGTGCCTCGCTGCAATTCTTGATCAAGAAGTTGTCGAGCAGGTTGAGCACATCTTGGCAAACAGCCTCCAGCTCTTTCTCGATCTTCTCACGATAGGCACGCACCATCTCGATCTTTTTCTCGTTGCCATCGGCTGATGTCTTCTGCTCAATGCTGGAGACGACGCGCCAGGATGAGCGGCGTGCTCCCACCACATTCTTGTAGGCCACCGAGAGCAGGTTGCGCTCTTCATTGGACAGTGCCTCATTCAGCTCTGTCACCTGTAGAACAGATGGACGAGATGCAGTATGTTTCAGATTTAAGCCTTAAGATCAGCCCTAAAACATACATTACACACATTTCATTCATGACATCCATGTTTTCTCTAAGAATTTGAATTAGTTTGCATATCTAATAGCTTTCCCATGGTAATATACTGAAGGACAAAACACATAGTTACAATCACTAGTTTAAATTTTCATATAATAATTAGTTTTAACCACCACTGGCAAAGTAAATAATTATTGGTGTGAATATACAAATATATGCATGCTTGATATACATACATTATATGCAGTAATTTGCTTTTAGAATGACAGAACCCTTTTCGAGTTTATTTTCTGTAAACCATTAGGTTATTTAAAATACTATCATTAACATAAGTAGGTCTTTAAACTGATACTTTTCTCAGAGAAAAACGTTTTTGTGTAGCGAATTCTTATCTTTATCCTGAGGCACACTAACCTCACCTCACCCCATGATGCAGTGTCTGAGCTTTGTAGGCAATGCTAAAGCATTCGGGTCATCTCCTGCGTAATCTCCTCTGCCCTCGCTCTGACAACTAATGAAAAACTCTGAATGGGAAAACAGTCTGACCTTAAACAATGACCTGAGAGCAATGTTGTACTGACTTGTGTAAAGCAATGTATGAGAATTAAAAATAGTACACACTGTTCCTGGATCAGATTAAATCACATGAAGGGAGCGAGAGGGGCTGAAGGGATCAAACTGGCTGTAAATGAAGCTGCTGTTTTTGTTTTTTGTTTAAAGCCTGAGCAGATTTTATGAATAAATGTTATTGATAACTTTTACTGCAAGGATTTGTAAAGTGAATATTTTTAGATATATTGTCTGTGTGTTGTGAATTCTGATGGAGACTTGTTCCATGGTTAGGTGACAACTTGTGTAATTAAAATACAAAAATGCATCGAGGCAAATTATTTGCTTCGTTTAACTACACACGGAGCGATGTGTTTCTCCACGGACCATTATTATTGACGCACCACCTGCTAAACTCTGGAGTGCTCTGGACAGGTAAACACAGAGGATGCTGCAGAATGAAAAACGGAGGAACGGGGAGAAATCAGCAAAGGGGGGACGAAAAGATACAGGCCAAAGAACACAATGGAAATTTTGGTATCATTTCAAACTAAAACAAAAAGAAAACTTTACAGTGCGTTTACCATTTTTTTTTTTTTTTAGTAATTTGAAATTTATTTATATTCTTTTATTTACATTTTTTTATTTATGTATATATATTTTTATATTATATATTTTTACTTTAAAAAAGGTAACAAATGACTTGATCTCTTTTGTATATTTAGTTTTAGTTTTAGGAAAAAGCACTCCTTATCCGATTACTCTATTAATCGATTGAATAATCAGTTACTAAAGATAAAGTTTCCATCTTGTTTTCAGACTTTAAATTAACACATATACACTACAGCACAATGAAATTCTTTCCCAGCTTGTAAGGAAACTGAGATCAGAATACAGGTTCACCCTTGATACAGTGCCCCTGGAGCAGGTTTAGGGCCTTGTTTAAGGGCCCGACAGTGGCAGGTTTCCCATGCAGGTAGCTTGAACCCCACCCTTTCTGAACAGTAGCCTAGAGCTCAAAACAGTTGATCCACAATTTCCTTAAATATATTTTTTAAAAAGCTACATTTGCAATATAACAATATAAAGAAGATAATCTGTGTAAAGATTGCAGCTCTTAGTTCACCATTTTAATTCAAATCAATCTAAAGTGTTATATTATTTATCCATTTGTGACCAAATATAATGTGGTTCATTTATTTTAGTCTAAATATTATAGATTTAATATAATTGGTTTAATTGTGATGTGTTTAGGAGATCAGTGTTTATATATTGTCTGGGTCTGTCTTATAGGTTGTTTTGGTTGAATTCTGAAATAAAGTTGTTGACTTTTAGTCATGACAACTGTATCAATGTCTGCTTCTGAATGGTGACAAACATACTATGTATGTAAAGTCTACATTTAATATAAGACAAAGGAATGAGAAAAACTCTGAAGTAATTCATCACTATCGGATTAAGAAAAATTTAAGAAATTCATCACTATCGGTCAGTCATGATGAACTGCCGTGTCTGTGCGGTGTGTTTAATGCAGGTTCAGGATCAGTCACTGTGACTTTACAACAACCTGCTGTGTGGCTTTTGGTATAAGTTTGACAGCATGATATATTGGTTTTCTCCAAACTAATGAGCATAATGGCAGATGATAAACTTTCATGACCATATTGAGGAAACCTCTCTATGGCTTCTCCTCGTTTTATAGCCTTGAAACCTTCATCTATTCATCATAAAAAGTCAATCCGAAGAGACTGCTTTGCTTTTGCTGGAGTTGATAAAGTACAGTCAGTACTTTTATTCATGCTTTATCAAAATCATCAAATAATATATTTACTTTTTTACGGGGGTTTTTTCTTACATGGTAAGGCCAGCTGAGAAACCCCCCAATCCATTTTTCTAATTCTTGTCAAATTTTAAACTCTCAGAATTTGTACATTTTTATTTATTGTGCTATTGGCTTACTGGATCCTATACTGGTTTGTATTTTTGATACCCATAACCATTCACTATTTTAAGCTCTTTAGTGGATAATAAAGGGATTTTACACATTTGCAATTTAGTTTTTACAATTCGGGAACATTACAGGACATAATCAAATGCAACAGAAGACTCTTAGAGACTTTCTATACTTAAAATATACTATAGAGGTGTTAACAATGTAATTTTTTACAGAGAACATTCTGTCAAGTAAAATGATTTATGTTAATGGAATTTTTTTCAAAAACAGTGTCTGTGCAATAGTTTAGCAAATTTGTTTTTACAATAATTCCTGACTCTGACTGACTCTAGTGTGACCTACCAAAGAAGAAATAAAAACTCCAACACACTACGAATTTCCTCGCAATTTAGATGCAGAAAGGACATAAGCCCACAGAGACGTGATGAAGTTCTTTATTTTCTGATTTAAATACAATATATCGTAATTACCGATCATTAAAAAAATCGGTATGCACACCACATCACCCTTTGCCAATTTCTTAGATTCACATATGCCTCTTTTTTATTCAGGCTGCAAATGTAAGCATAGCGCACTATATCACACACAATCTTCAGTTTCCATAGAAACAAGGCGATCGCCTTTGTTTGGCTGCAAAGGACTGTCTCCTTCTCTTTCTCTCTCTCTCTCTCTCTGCTGCAGACCTGGATACACTGACAGTGCATTTGCAGCGATGCACAGTGTGTGTGTGTGTATGGAAACTGTATATGTATTGTGTGTGTGTTAGTGTAGTGAAATGTGTGTATCCATACAGTGCAAAAAAGAGTAAAAGCAGCAATTATGTGTGTGGGTATGTGTTGAAGTGAGATAAGCCAAGTGCTTGTGCTGCATATGTGATGTGTGTGTGTGTGTGTGTGTGTGTGTGTGTGTGTGTGTGTGTATGAGAGCACAGGGCACAAGTGCAGTAGTGAGCGTGTGGGTGTGCAGTGTGGGGGTTGGGCATGAAGCAGAGGCTGCAGCTAGCCAGCGTGCTTATAGCAGCAGCTGTGCATGTTGGAAAAGATTATCCTTTACTTCATCCAACCAGTTTGCACCAGCTGTAGCTATGAACTGTTTTAAAATATAGGAAGAGATGAGGAAGAGCAAATGTCATGGTGTATTGTGTACATTTGTTGTTTTTTTTAGCTGTCCTCATAAATAGTCCATCATCCAAGACATGTTTGATGTGCAGGATTTGCACTGAAGCTATTAGCATGATATAGCTAATTGATCTTTTTCTACATGCTTGTTGAAAATGAAAATATTTGATCCCAACATGTGTTTAAAAGGTTGTACATTTTAAAAAGTATTTATTTTCATAGCTTATAATGAGTCTTACTGTGTCCTGAAGCAAACTGGCAGGTTGGCATGCCAACTGAAGAATGAACGGTGTAACCTAAGAAGGTACTACAGTATTTGATAGATACTCAGTCCTCTTGCAACATCAAACACCAAACTGGTCTCATTTTCTTGAATACAGCATGTTACCTGATTCAAGAAATCTATGTTACGTGATTTCTCCCTTCTAACCAGTTCATTACCAATACACTCATTGCCATTGCATGGCTTAACTGTGTTTTTAAGAGAAGAGAATACATATACCTGAATTATAATCTAGTTCACTTGAACTCTCTCTTATTTCATGTGGCCTATATTGAGTAAAAGCTATAAAATGGCTGAAAGTGCACTTCTTTGTAGAAAGGCTTAAATGGTGAATTTGAATAAAAACTGGAGCTGCAGACTCACATTGCCAGCAGTGTTTCACAATCAGGATTGCGACAGAGTGCATGGATAAAGCGGTGCACTGTCTATGAGCTGTTTTAAAGTCATTTTTTAAAACAAAGACTTTTTTCTTATATGCCTAATCTCTTGCTTGTTAAATGAGCAAGCTTTGGACTTTGGACCCTGTTTTGACAGACAGAGGTTGTAAATGCAAGGTGAGAAAGAAGGAAATAGCTGGCGATAAGGAAAGAAATTGAATTACAAATATGATCTATGTTACAAAAGAAAACAGGGTAAGTGCAGCTTAGTATTTAGTACTTAGTACTTAGTGCACCTTTTTTTTTCCCTGAGAAAATTTCCATCTTTTGTCTCTTAAGAATGGACTGATCAAAATGGTTTCATTTTGTCGAGCAAGATCGTTGTGGTTTTTACAAGGAGCTAATGCATTTTGAATTTGAAAAACGATTGCTGTTAGAAATCACATTAAGTCATCTTGGTATGGGTATCCAGAGACATTTTAAACACTCCAGGCAAACATGGCATGCTAGATGAGTTGAAACATTAAAAAAAAAAAAAAATCTTTGCTATGGGTGCTATCTCTTTGTCTTCACCGAGCAGGGAAAAGAGTCAATAAGAAAAATAGAAATCCCACCAGTTTCAACTGGCATTTTAATATCAGCTACAGGAAGAGGATAAATTTCACCCAAATCTCTTACCAAATTTCACCAAAACGTACCTACCATCCACTGTCTATAATATTTATTCATTTAAAAGGTAAATCGATGAGTGTCATAACAACTCCTGAATAAGGTAATAAGAGTGTTTGGTGCTCTGTTTGATCTGTGCTTCACACCAGTGATAACCGAGTCAATAAAGCGTTGTTTATAAAGCTTTATCTCTAAGGTTAGGGTTAGTTTGTATGAAATCTGATTTGATTTTTACGAATCATTTCACCATAGTCATCGAATGGAAATGAATAGCTGTCTGAATGGTAGTTGTCTGGGTTGTAGCTCACCCTATTCTGTATAGAAATAGGTGGGAATTTGTACATGTGACGCTCTTTTGCTATCAATGATACCTGAGATTGAACATGAATTCTGGATCTGAGCTGGATAACCATCAGTTTGGTATGTTTGTGTGCACTGCGGCTGAATTTCCTTTGTTAAAATATCTAGTACTTAGTGGAAATTCAGTATGACACGTGCACGATGGAAAGGGTGGTCTTCCACAAGAACTTTAGTGCAGGATGGTTGTGTTATAGTTCTTTTGCAATTTTTCAGCTGCTACGCTGCTCTAGTTACACAGTAACAAATATATGTAATGTTTAATTTTTTGATGTCTTATAATTATACTCTGACCACGGAGCATGCTCTGTGCATGAACACATATTCTTTTCCCCGAATTATTAAATTATATCTGATTGTGATCTGATCGCCTGGTACACGGTTATAAATAGGTACTATCTCTCTATACATGGCTTTATCTGCCTCGATATCTACATTTTGTCCTCGCTTAGTGGTAATGGTCTCACTTTTTGTTCTCGAACGACTCAGCTTTCTTTTCTCTTCAGGGTAACAGAGGTACTAGAGCGGTATATTCGCTGCCATCGGACATTAAATATTACGTGACAAAAGAATGGATTGACGAGCAAATTAAAGGGAAAAATTTTATTTTTATATGGTTATATTAGCATAAAGCGACTGTTACAGCAAAAAGCAATAGTAGTTGTGCTGGCATGAAAAGACTCTTTAAATCCCACATAGCAGTACATTGCGAATTGACTAATTGCAATGTTCAATTAATTCTTCCTGGGATATAATGAGTAAGAACACATGGTGGTGAGTTGCTACAGGCAACATGACATCATGACATGGCAATGAGTCGCCTGGTGATGGGAGATGAAATGCTGTGAGAGTCTTGAGATGATACCTAGCATGACTCGGTCTAGATAGATTGATAGATTGGATCGATACAATTTTGTATTAGTACATAGCGATGTATAAAAAAAGTCTTAAAAAACAAATATTCTAAAGACGGTGCATATAATAAGCCTTGAGATTTGATTACATTCATAATTTCAGTTTAGAAGTGTCTCCCAATGCTCGGGACAGGCAATTAAATCTGTCAATTTGAACCCCCAGAAGATTCATTATGCACTATTACATTCATGCCTGCGAGGTGGGGACTGCAATTTCCTGTAATCATTAATGCCTCGATTTCTGAGAGAGAGAGAGAGAGAGAGAGAGAGAGAGAGAGAGAGAGAGAGAGAGAGAGAGAGAGAGAGAGAGAGAGAGAGAAAGAGGGAGAGAGAGAGAGAGAGAAAGAGAGAGAGATAGCATGTTTCATTTGCTGGATAAATATAATTGACCTCTGGTACGTAAAAATAAATTGGTCTGCTACCACAACTAGGTGCACACACACACAAAATGAAAATGCTGTCCTCCCTAGACAAACACAAAAAGAAAACATCTGATTAATGAAAAGCAAAGTCCTCGCCTTATTAAACTCCGATTTCAATGTGTTAAATAAATCATTTATATGGAAAAATATTAATTCTGAAAAATAGACGCAGAACAGTCGGTCAACTGTAACAGTAGTCATTAGTTGTAACAGGTTGTTACTTGTCATATTTAAAGCCTGTTCCATTACTCTGATTAATTTATTACATCGCTGAGATTAGGATTGCGACATCTTACTGAGTCACAATGGGAGCAGATTATGAAGCTTTATTAGGTCACGGAGAAATGAGGGCTTCTGGATGGAAAGCGGGTGTGGTTTCAGACCAGTCCTTCTGCCACTCTTTTTTTTTTTTTTTTATCCAAAACTGAAATGTGAATCGTCCACCGTAACCTATATTATATATCAGGTTCACATTAGACATCCTCTTTTGTTCAAACAGACATTTCGCTTCTACCGAATGCTCGATTCTTGTCTTGGTTCAGAGGAATGACTGTATGGCCAACAGATTAATATCTATGATCCCTTATGTGAGCAATCATACCATCTAAAAAGGTTAAAGTGGATGACATCAATCTGGATTGAAACCGTCTAAACACAACCTGACATATCAGATGATGCTCCAGAGAGCAGCATGATTTGTCATGTTCACTTAGTCACTACCCAAAGATATGAAACTTTGGGCAATGCCCCACACCCTCCCCGAACTAAAGACACAATCGGACCATGACAGAGCATTTTTCATTAGTGGGTGGCTTCCCATCCTGTTTTCCTTCCTAATGGACCGGTGCTCTTTCCGCGCACCGCCAGTGAGAGATTCATCAGCCTGGGGGGCAAGTTCTCGCTGTTCTCTTATATCACCCATAAAGCAGAATAAAGAATAGCTGCAGGATATAGATCAATAATTTAATTGAAGAAAAAAAGATTTTGAAGCCGTATATATAAAATCTAAACCTTGTTCTTGATATTAGACTCAGTTTCTACCGTAAATTCCGATCTTTTTTAAGCATGAGACAGCAAAAAAAAAAAACAGGCGCAAGAGCTACATAAAGGCCACCACCTAATTATGTGTTTACAGAATATCTGGTTTGCTGCAAAAACGAATGACGACATAATCGTAACTAATCCTGTGACAGATTACCGCTTTGAAGAATAATAGCACATATTAGTGCTGTTCTCTGGTTTCCTGATTAGAGTGCAATTCTATTATTTCGGACGGAATGAGCTACTATGACTCATCACCACGTCTGCACAGGAGTAACTGACCTCTAAGAGACGTGATCTGAGATAAGAGTAATTGTGGCCACGTTTTTTTTTTTTTGTGACAGCTTCAACTGTGTACCCAGCCAGCCGTCTATAAATCTTTTAGAATGGGGATATCATGAGGGTGTAGCCTCCAACATGCATTAATATTACATGCTTTAAACACAGTGTTTCACTGTAAGGCCTGATTCTTAAAGTGTTGCCTCTGGGTAGGGTGGGGTGCTATGGGGTGGGGTGTTATGGGGTGGGGTGGAGGTATTACAAAGACTGCATTAATCATTTTCGTTTGCACGCTGAAAAAGATATCTGGCATGGTCATAGCTGTTTCCGGGGTGAGGGTTGATGGATTACACGAAATGGTGCAGTACGGACTCTGCACCTTGGCACGCGCTGCGACACGCCTAGTGGGAGAAAACCTGCACACGCCTTTCGGGGAGGGAGAGAGATGGGGGTGTTCTGAGATGATCGTTATAAGCGTTCATATGACATGATTGTACAATTCCGATCACCTGCAGAGTCACTACAGTGATTTATGAGCACGCGCCCATTCACGCGCGTTCACACAGACACAAAGCCGCATCATCTTCATCTCACCATCAATCCGAATTATAATCGGGTTTTTGAATATGCACGGATTCTCCCTGGTGTCCCAAAGCAACATAAGAACTTGGACAGCCAGTCTATCACTCTTTTTTTCCCCTCTCTTTCTTTTTATTTTTTTGCCATGTTTCACGCGCGTCATTCCGATTTATCCGAACCCAACCCTAAAAGAAAAGCAAATCACGTCTTATTGATGGTCATTTCTTGACGATTTATTTTACGTAACTATCTAATAAAACGCATCTTTAATCTCGGGTTCTATCAGTCTTGCATTTGTGCTGCATGATTTTTTGAAGCTCGGTCCTTCTATGGTCCTCTGTGCACAGGGATGTGGCGAAAGGCACCGCCCCAAAATCAAACACACCGCACTCGCTTCGACTCGATCACGACACACACACACACACACACACACACACACACCACCCTCATCCAATATCGATGAAATATATATATATATATATATATATATATATATATATATATATATATATATATATATATATATTTGATGTCAATCAAAGCATACAGTCAATAGAAAAACAAGACATGGTTCATGATGGATTCTGGAGATGTGTCATTCATTTCCAGTGACTCAATTTCCAAAGGGTTTTGGTTTAGAAATTAAAAATCAGTGCGATTTTAAATCATCTTTGAAACGATGCATACATTTTTTTTAATGTTTTTAACAAATCATATGCATGTCCATCCTGATCAGTGATCATGATCGGTGCATGGGGGGAAAAAAAGCAAGCATTGCTCCCGATCACGTAGCAGACGGTCAGCGATCAGAGCACGTCGGCTCTCCAACTTACCGATTTCATGGCAGCTGCCATATCGTCGTATCTCTCAGCCTGCTCGGCCAACCTGGCTTTCTGAACCAGCTGCTCGCGGTCCACCATTTTGGCTTTGAGTGAATGTCTCGGTAAGAAGACGGGTTGTTGACTTGGTCTGCTTTTTTAATTTTTTTTAAATATATTGATATATAAGTATATATGGTCTCTAAAGAGCGCACACGATGCGTTCCGCAAAAGCGCCGCGCTCCTTCTCGCCGCTGCAGCTGCTCCGTGCTTTCTGCGCGTGCCGACAGGACGCCCCTCCCCCTCCTTACACTTTCTTCCGATTGCGTAATCGCCGAGCGAATGGGGGCGTGGTCCGTTTTTTTTTTTTTGGTTTCGGTGACTTCACAACCCTTATGCGGGCAAAGGGGGCGTGGCGCTAAGTGCATTTCAACGAATGGACATTTGGATGCTGAGGATGCAGGGAAATGTAGTCTGGAAGACATTTGGAGCCTTTGATGGCCACCCTGCTCATTGCTTAGGTCTTGTAGGCAACGTGAAAGCATTGTAGATCGTAGTGCACCGAGATCTCTGTTTCATACAGATTGCAAGCTACGTTATTATCTCCTGGGCTGTTTCATACCCCTGGCATTGTGAGAAATCAACACAGACTACTGTTCAGACCAGACCAGACCATGTGTTCCGGCAATGGTTTAGGAAAACCCTTAGATGATGCATTGTATAGTCCGTACGGTGTGGTTATAGACATATAGATGCTGCGTGTGTATATATAAAGAAAACGTCAGGAATTTTTGTTAAAAAAAAGCTGACGTTCGATAAGTTCGTAAGCAGACCTGCTGTCCGTTTTGGTTTATTGCATTGCAGTGGGAATGCTGGGAGAGCCGAGCTCTCTGCTATCTCATTCCCTGCCACTTTCTGTCTAGTCCACACCCTTCTCTCTCTCTCTGTGTCTCACACACACACACACACACACACACACACACACACACACACACACACACACACACACACACACACACACACACACACACACACGCACACACCATGCCTCTCACTCCATCTGTCTCTCTTTCCCACACCATCCCTTTTCCCATCTCACCACACAATGATGTACCAGTAAGCAGCTGTTTTAAGGACAAGGTGCTTAATTTCTTATCACTGGATTAAAGAACAGAGCCAAATGGTTGCAGGATTTCAATAATCCAGAAGAATCTCTTCTCAGCAGCTGAATGCTTAGCAAGAGAAGGGAATGGGCAATAAATCAAACAGACCAGCAGAGTAGTAGTGATTAACACACACACACACACACACACACACACACACACACACACACACACACACACACACATGGTCGCAATTTAATAATTCCAAAGCTTTATCCAAACGTTGTCTTTAATTACTTATCTCATCCCATTCCCATCCCATTTTCATTTTATATATGACATTAACAATATTTACATTGAGGCCAATACTCAATGTTGATTCATCATTGATCCAATACTGATATTCTCGTTGTAACTTAGCTGACTCTCTGCACCTTTGTATACTGAATGCATACATAAGAGGATCATTTTCAAGAAACTTGACAAATCAAATCCCAACACAGAATATAATTCCAATTTCACTCTCATTACTGCCATTTGGTAGATCCCTTTATTCAGAACAACTTACAGTTATCTCAGTTATATAGCTGAGCAATTGAGGGCTAAGGACCTTGCTTAAGGGCCCATCAGTGGCTGGTTGGTAGGGCTGGGATTTGAACGCATGACCTTCCAAACTCAAGTTCAACATCTTATCCACTTAGCTACCACTTCCCAATACTCCCCCCATTACTGCCATAATGCAAATTATAGGAAGTAAAGGAAACACAGGCACACACAAAATTAGTGCCAAAAAAGTGTTAAAACCTTTAATATCTTTAAGCACCAATATTGTAGAATAAACGTCTATAGTCTTATAATAATGTTTTTTTTTTTAAAGATTCAAGAACTGGTTTCCATTGGAGAAGAGCATTGGATAGAATATAAAAGATAGTTTATTACCTCTGATTTTGTAAATGTCTGTGCAACAAAACATGTTCAGTTGAATTTATTATATGTCCTCATGTTGCTTAAAAACTGTCCAGTCACAGAGGTCAATTATTACAAGACAATAATTACAAAAAATAAGCCCACACATGATTTACAAAATAATTTATGCTTCCAGAAACCAATCAGTCAATATAAACTACTTCAGCTGGTTTGATTAATGTTAGATAAGCAGAAAGAATGTTTATGTGCAAACTGAAGCTCCCAATTTTGCGATATTTTTAAACCATACTTACCAAATGTAATTAGAGATCTTAAAACCTGAGAAAATCTTTTTTTTCCTTCAAAATCTGAATAGTCTAGATCCTATAGCAATATAGCAATATGATTTTTTTGGTGTAATATTTAGAGCTTCTTATTTAACAGAATATAAACAAAAAAACTTTCTAATTACAAAATTTTGGAATTTTGTAGATAATAAAAAATGTACTTTCATAATGACATGTGAATAATAAATGTCCCAGCAGCTCCACAATGCAAATTAAAAGCATGACTAGCCTAGCATACTTGCATACTACATATGTTATCTTTATATTGTATTTAAGAAAAAGAAGTATTTTGTTTGACATTACTTTGACATAACAAATATTGAAAAATTCGGTGTCATGTTTATACATACAGTTTATATGTATGTATTCGGTATTCATACATTCATAAAGTGCATAAATAAAATAACCGATTTGGGTCGATTTTTGTATATAATCATAATTTGTTATTTCCTTCGTTTTTGGATCATCCAGTAGCTTCTTATACCTTTAGTGTATCAATGTGAGTGGATATTTACAAAAATGTACATGTCCTGTTGTCTACATTTCCCAATTAATCCAATCTATAGACCACAGGCGGAAAGGGCGTGGCTTTTGTGTATGGGCGGAATCATGTGAGTGAACAAGTCACACCGGCATCCTCTGAGTGGTCACAGTTGTGTACGTCCCATGGTATGTGAGAGCACTGCTGGAGTGACAGCTCCGTGCCTGTGCACTTCACATTGTCCAGGAGGATGATTCCAACGCCTTGTCCAAAAAAGGACTCCACCTTTGCAGACATGGCATCACCGCAACCCAAAAGCCTGCACACAACCTGGGCATCAGGAAGATCCCAAGCATCGTCACACACAGTGCCCCATGCACCATGCTGATATAGCTCTACTCTGCCCTCACAGCGGTGGTGACCACCTGACAGCCTCAGTGCACCTACAGAGAAAAAGGGTGCATAATAAGCACTAAGTACATTAAATCCATTTTTCATAATGCAAAAATGTACAAAAAATAAAGAAAAAAATAGGAATAAAATAAATGACATTAGGAAACTCAAGAGGTTTTTACTGAAGAAAAGGAGAAATATGAATGCTGAGATAATTAGGAGGAGATTCAAACAATAACTGAAGAGATTCCAATCCCTGAACGTAATAGGAAGAAAACATCTAATTTTTCAGAGAGAAAGGGAGGTGCGGATTGAAAGTGCCTTACGTAACCGTTATAGAGTACAGAAAAAACTAAGCCAAAAGGCAATTAAATTACAAATAAATTAGGGTAAGAGAAACGCATTAGTTTATATGAATAAAAGCTAAAAATTATAACAAAAGCGATTGGGGAGGTCCAATTGGGGGCATGGTCAAGTGCAAGTTTGTGAATGAAGGTAGGAGCTGGGGTAGGTGAGTGCTAAGGATCTCACACCTGATGTGAACCCCAGATCCCTGATGTACTGCAGGTTGCCCCTGATCGGGCAGAGACATACAGTGTACCAGTAAACACAGAGAGCAAGTACTGCACGATAAAGAATAAAGTGTCTGGCTATCACTTCAACTAGGAGGTGGTCCACAGGCCAAGGTCACAGATGGCAGCGGTGAATTTGGTTTTATGTCAGAGTGGATTAGGATGCAGGCTGGATGTCCCTCTAGCATAAATCAGGCAAAGGTGTTATGTGGAAATAGGGCGTAGTCATGGGGTAATTCTGTTATAACCTAGAGCAAGTGCTGCAAAATACTTTTAAGTCTAAAAGTCCAGGTCCCCATCATAATATTATGTAATGAATAGTAGTTACTGTATAATGTGCTCAAAGACAAACAATTGCCTGAATATTCATAATGTGTTTCACTCCTTACCCTCCACTGGTGGGGGAGTGGTGATGATCCTATCAGTAACTCCAAGGCTTCTAGATGTTCCTGCCCAGGCTGGAGAAGCTGAAAGGAAAAAATGTGGGTTATACCACCATCTTGTGTGCTTTGAATTTAGTCTGGTCTGAGTGCATGTTTAGAGTGCAATTTCTAAATGAAATATGATTTTCCATCACTAGAACCAAAACAACACTAGAGTACATTAGCAGTTGATGGCCTAAGTGCACTATTAGTATCCTACCCGCAAAAAAAAGAAATATATATTAAAAAATAAATAAAAAAATAAAAAATATATATGTCTTATGTATTGAGGGTAGGTAGCACTAAACAGTCTTTGAGCCAAGAGACTCCAAATACCAGCCTCATACCTCAAAGAATAAAAAATTAAAATCTCATGGATACCTAAAACATATACATTACATATAATCGCAACTTAATATATAACTAACTCTAGTATGTCATAACATTCAAGTTCGATTAATTTTACTATATACTCCCAATTGGGCTGTGGCAATAACCTAAAACCCTGTTCTGCAATGCATTTTTTTCTTCTCATCCTTACTGGGCTTAGTTAACTTGTATGTGCATATATTAGGCTGCATGTAGCTGGAGCTGCTTTTCGCTGTGGGCCTCAGCTGATGCTTATGTTCCCTGACTAGCCTCTGTATTTTGCATGCTTTGGTTCACTACTTCATTAGTCATGTACTGCAAAAGTGATGCATGCTTCTGACACTGTCCTGAGCTGTTTATGTGTGCATAAAGAGAGAGAGTAGGTACAGTATTAGAAGAAATGAGAGATGGTAGCTAATGGATTATAGCTTTGGCCATTGAAACAGAAAGTCATGAATTCAAATCCCAGCACCACCAAGCTACCACTGATGATCCCTTGTGCAAGGGATCTTTAACCTCAATTTCTTAGTTGTAAGGCTACATTTACATGAATCTGGATACATTTGAAAACAGCGTTTTTCCTCTGAAAAGGCTCCACATCCACACTTTCGCTTTATCCCTGTACTGTGCATGAGCAAAATGTAAAACGCTTCCACCTGCATCATTTCCACATGAAGTTTATTTACGTTCCGGCTCTTTGAAACGTAGCGGTAACGACAAAAGATGCGGCATCAATTTCGAAAGCCTCCTCTATCACAGTCCACACTGCGAATTGATCCACTTTGGAGAGCGTTTTTGAAAAGCGATATATTTTGTTGACTGAAAACACCTTCTCAGAGTGGACCGGAGGCCAAAATAGAGAAAAAAATAAGCGTTTTTAAACAAACATTTATTCGTGTGGACATGGCCTAAGTCACTTTGGATAAGGGTGTCTGCCAAATGTCATGAATGTAAATGCATATACATGGATAAGGGAGAATTGTTGGAAAGGGAAAATCGTTTAAGTAGCAGAAATTGAAGTGGTTATTTTTGCAGGTGTCTGAAGGAAAAAACAAATGGTAAAAGAAAGCTGTGTGTAGGTCTGTTAATGAATAGTAATCTAATGATAATAATAAGTATAATATTAATAATAACAATAATAATAATAATAGCTAAGTGAGTAGTATCCTTCTAGATAGAGGTCAACAACATCAGTTAAGGTTCACAGAATGAAGAGGGAAAAAGATCTCAGTGATCTCAGGGACTTTGACCGTGGCATAGTTGTTTGTAAATATTTAACAAACTGCTGATCTGGAGTATGTGTGCCCATACAAGCCTCTGGAGTTAACACAGAATGGTGTGAGACAAAAACGAACAAAACATCTGCTGTTTTGCAGGTGGATACATCTTGTTGATGAGAGAGGTCAGATAAGAATAGCTAGGCTTTTTTCAGTAACTGTTACTTTTTACAACCGTCCTGAGCAGAAAAGCATGTCAGAATGCCCAACACGTTAAACCGTGAGGTGGATGGGCGACAACAACAGAGAGCCACATTGGCATCTATAACTGCCAGCCAAGGACAGGAATCTGTTGCTACGGTGGGCACTGGCTGTTCTGAAACTGTCTGTGTAAAGACTGAAAAAATAGACTAGGTGATGTTTTTCATCTGTCCTTCAGCTGTGCAGTTTTAGTGAGCCTGTGCCCAGTATAGCCTCAGTTACTCAATACTGATGTTATTTCTTGAACTGAATGTGATTTAAAAAAAAATTATGTTATGTGAACCAAACAATTTGTCTCCCTCTTACTTGAGCAGATGACTCCAGCATCTTCATGATGTCCACAATTGTGCTGCCCCCAGCCCAAGTTGAAGCAGTCAGTCAGCAGCCTCTCATTGCCATCGCAGTTCACATTGTCAAGCAGGATGGGACCAGAGCCATAGCCAAAGTACGCCAGTGGGATGGCTGCCATGGCCGGGCCACACCCTAGCTGCCTGCACACCACCTCAGCGTTCTCCATATCCCACTCATCATCACACACAGTGCCCCAGATGTTTTCATAAAAGACCTCCACACGGCCTTGACAGCTGCTGTTGCCATTCACTACACGGACGGTGGGCTGCTCTGTATACAGGAGCAAAGAGATGTCAAGAGAAATTTTTGTTGTTTTTTTATTATAGAAAATATGTATGTAGTCTTTAACGTAAGAGTAATAAATGTGTAATGTATTGGTGATGAATCTAAACCAAACCTCAGGATGGAAGTGAAATGATGTGTCATTGCTGAAGAAGGCCATTTAGATCAGGCTGGATCATTGCTACTCTGTGGCCTTAAGATTGAATATAGAGGATACCCTGACAGTGCAGTTTGTTACCTTTTGTGGTAAAGGATGTGGTTGGATTAGCTGCTGTTGTCTCTGTAACTGGAATAGTCATTCCCGTCTCTGAAAAAAAAGCAAACGAAGAAAAAAAAAGATATTCCAAAGATAGAAAGCAAAAAAAAAAAGGCCCAAAGTGGTCTATTGATTAGTTGTTGGTTATGCAAAATATCGCCCACTTGTGAGCTAATAGAGGTACTGCAAAGGCGTGCTCTTCTTGCTGACGCCTACTGGAGTGTGAATGCACATGCACAGGGTATGAACCTCAGAGCCTTTATGATCATACAGGGTCGGTTTCAGACATTCGGAGGACCTAGTCAAAATCTATAATAAAGTCCCCCCCAACCTCGTTTCCTACACCTTTCAGAATAAATAAAAATAAATAAATATAATTTCTAACCTTTTAATTTATATAAAGCCTGTTGTCAGTACTTTGATATATTTACTTAAATGATTTTCTTCTTCGTCTTTGGTCATTGCCACCTCACTGCGACAGCTGTATGTATTTACAGCTGTATTTATGTACAGTTGATCAGCTCAGATTCTAATTTAAAGTCTTAACACGTCATGGCACTTATGCTGTTTTAAACTCTGAATAAACCGGTGGCAAATAATGATCCATCTTCAAATGGCGCTGAAGAGAATCATTAGAATAAGGCTCTGTTTACATTAATAATATATTATAATCAAAAATGCATGATTACAGCTCACATAGCTGCATCACCAACTGCGCTTTCTTTGCATGTCTGTTTAGCTTCTAGCTTAGCATTCATACATTCATTTTGGTGTCATCAGGTTATTGTGTAAAAAGTAGATTTTATTCAACACTGTACAGTATTCACAGGGTGGGGACGATGATATTAACTGGTTCCACTTAAGGTGAGTTATATCCAATAGACATCAAAGAGCCTAGTCTTATGCTGCCCATCTTGATTAAACTAATGTATAGGTTTGTTACGATTACAGAGGCCCCGCCTCCAAGCCTGAGGCCCAAGGCATTTGCCTGCTCTGCCGATCGCTAGCACCGCCCCTGCATGTTTTCTACACTAACACTGTTCTTCAGTTTAAACAGTGGTCTAGCTAAAGTGCAGAATTGTTAACGTTGTATTACATTTTCAAATATTCTCAAACGTTCCCAGATATTCAGAGGTATCTCAGACCTTCGGACCCCACCATATGCAAAGATAACACATAAATGCTAGTTATACCTGCTGGGATCTTAGTATGGAAGAATGCATTGTTTAAGGTCTCTGTGTTCACAGGAGGAGAGGTGGTAGTGGTCAGTCCTGCATACAGACAAAGGTAAGGGGAGTAAAAAGCCACAAAGATGCAACAGCAGACAGTATTTTGTGTTTTAGTATTACATCTATATACATAAATATTAATATTGTGGTTTTCCAATCAGCTTCTTTAGTCAGACAAAGCTGCTTAAATGAGTAGAGAACATTTCAATCCAACCAGATTGGATACCAGGTGACATGACTCAACTTCCAGATAACCACACCTGGACGACTTAGATTCTTTATGTCTTCTTTTGGGGGATAATTTAGCTTCCCGACACTTTAAAGTATTACACAGATTTCGCTTCAGGTTTGCCACATTTTTTCATCCAAAGTATGGGAATTTTAATAAGCCCAGCTCTTGTAGACTGCATACTTAAACCTACCTGTGCAAATGACTCCAGCGTCCTCATGATGGCCGCAGTTATGAATCCCCCATCCAAGGCTGTAACATGCAGACAGTTGGCTCTCTGTGCCACTGCAGTGTACGTTGTCCAGCAAGATTAGACCTTTGCCATAGCCAAAGTAGGCGTTGGTTGTGTAGGTAATAGCAGGGCCACATCCCACCTGCTGGCACACCACAGCTGCATCTTGCCTTCCCCAGTCATCATCACACACTGTTCCCCAGCTGCCCCGGTAGTAGATTTCCACCCGACCCTGGCATCGGTCCAAACCACCCACCAACCTGATTAAACCATCCTTTGCTGTCAGAAGAAATTCAGAATTCAAAAATCTAGCGGGAGCAAACTAGTCATATAAAATGGAAGCAATTTTTTCTTCTTTTTTCATATAAATATTCTGAAGTTGCATAAAGGCTATTTATATACATTGCATTGAATCTGTAGGTGGTCTTGATCGTTTGCATTTTGAGAATAAATTAAACAAATTAACCACAAGAAAATGGTAATTCTCATCTTTTCTGATGCTTCAGCATCACAACATGAAGATTCTTTGACTATCAATGACTTACATAAACCAGAGTTCCTGCGAGCTGGAGTGCTGGGTTCTTCAGACAGTCCTTGAGGCCCTAACACAGTATTATCTATAGTAATTAGATAGATAGATAGATAGATAGATAGATAGATAGATAGATAGATAGATAGATAGATAGATAGATAGATAGATAGATAGATAGACAGACAGACACCTTTCATAATATGTGACCAAAAAAGAAATGGATGTAAATATTTTGTTACCTATATAGGCCGTATTTTTCTTATATTTTTTTTGCTTCACCATGAAAAGTAAAAAAAGAAACTCATCCATTGTTTAGATTTTACCTTTACAGATGACAGCTACATCTTCATAATGGTAGCAGTTGTGGATACCCCAGCCTTGATTGCCACACTGGCTCAACTCCATCTCTCCCCCATTGCAGTCCACATTATCGAGAAAGATGGGCCCAGAACCTTGTCCAAAGCGAGAGCTTGTGCCCACTGCCACAGCCAGACCACACTCCAGCTGTCGACACACCACATTGGCATCCACCATGTCCCAGTCATCATCGCACACAGTGCCCCACGTACCATTGTACTGAACCTCGACACGGCCCTCACAACGGCTCCTGCCATTCACCAGCCGCACTACAGGAGAAAGAGGATGGGCATAATAAAATATTAAAGACGGGTAAAATAAAGAAATGAGCTAAAATACTTAAAGGGTAAGACTAAAACAGGGATTTGAGAAAAGAATTTGGAGGGGGGTATGAGTGTGTGTGTAGGGTCCTCTCTAAAAAGCATGCGACTTTCCTTAACCGTTTCTTACCTCTGACAAATGTCCATTGCCATTATGCCATAATGTTTGAGTTTGGAGTAGTTTCGCTTCAGCGCTTATTTAGTCTTTGCCAATTCTCATCCACCAGCCAGCTCTCTACTATCATACAATAACTACCAAATGGGAAGAGTAAATAACAAGCTCTTTTTCTAGAACACAGGAGGCTAGCCAACAGTATCTGTTTAACATCACATAATCAGAAGAAGGCGCTGTTCAACTTTGAACATATACTGTATAGTCAGTTTTGCTCTTTTGTACTCCTAGCTATATATGGTTGTGGCATCATTGGTATTTAAACTCAGAGTATTGAGTTAATCCAGATGATAGGACTTTGTTGTTGCACCACTAACAAACCCTAAATACAATAAATATTAAATCACTTTGTGTGATATTAATTTACCATCAGTCAAACCTTGGCCTACATCTTAACTGATATTTAACAGAACCCTTGTAAAATATTTGTTATATCATGTTAACCTGTCAATCAATAGCTAATAACTAGATACAGAGTTTATACTGTATAGGTCTTTTTCCTCTCCAATTACTAGTGCAATTCTTGCGTGGCTCATAGCGTTTAGACTGACTTTCATCCATCGTTATATGAACTCCACATGCTATAGACATGACGGTTCCTTAGTGTCTGCACAAGAGTGAACATGAGAGGGGAAACTATGGGCATCTGGTTTAATGATAGCCCATCAAAGAATGATTCTAATCCTCATTGATTTAAGGCCCAAAATAAGGCTAAATATGAAATATGACTCCCAGAAATGAATAAGATGGGGATGTGGGGGGCAGAGACAGAGAGGTGGTAGTGATGGAAGAAGGGATTATGTAAATTGAGAACAAGGGGAAGTGACCAGTTTTTTGGTGCCTTGGATCTTTATGTGATCCTTCCTCTCTATCGTGCTTTACCCCCCCCCCCCCCCCCCCCCCTTTATCTTCATGTGTGTGTGTGTGTGTGTGTGTGTGTGTGTGTGTGTGTTTAATAGATATATTCTTTGCCTCAGGTGTGCTAGAGGTGTGTTTAAGAAGAGGAAATTGAGGCATGAGAATAGGCTCACATAGACTCTGAGTGTAGACTGTCCAGTTGTTATTGCCTGAAAAAGAGAAAGAGAGAGAGAGAGAGAGAGAGAGAGAGAGTGATAGAGAGAGAGAGAGAGAGAGAGTGAGAGAGAGAGAGAGAGAGAGAGAGAGAGAGAGAGAGAGAGAGAGAGATTTTAGTCAAATTATTTGTTGAAAGGAGGTTCTTGGCCCTCCATACTTACAGTTCTATTTATCTACTATATCTATTTTCCTGTAACTTTAGACCCAATGAAACAGGAAGCCAATTTAGCTCAATCTGTATTATTAGCTACACTCAGTACAGAGCAGACATATACATAGCAATGTACACCATGACATCAGCCAAGCATGATTTTATTAAAATATACATTATAAATATTTTACAAGCTATGACATGCACATACTATTATAAGGGCTACAGAAGTTAGTACTGTTTTTCCTATATATACAGTATATATATATATATATATATATATATATATATATATATATATATATATATATATAGAGAGAGAGAGAGAGAGAGAGAGAGAGAGAGAGAGAGAGAGAGAGATTTTTGACTAAATGTCAAATCTCTGTTCCCTGGTCTAATAACCTTGTTCAGTATGAGTTATACCAGTCCACAGTAGATGGTTGAGTAGCATTATAGTGTTAGACATGAACAATGGAAGTTATTATTATTGTATTATCAGTTAAAGTTATGCATTACATTGCGACGTATAAAACAATATCACGTTTAACTGTGAAAAAAACTCAATTTAATAGTTTTTTTTGTGAAGCTGTAAGGGTTTATTTACATTATACAGTATTATGTGCTGCAGTCATAAGGATATATACCTTCACTTCCTATATGACGAATTTTAGTTAGAAATATTTATGACTTTGTTTCCAAACTGCCATGCAAGAACTAGACATTCACATCTACCAACACAGACACTCTGGTTTGTTTCTGTACAGAGCTATGCAGTACATGTGTAGTTGGATAAACCTTGGTTATTATAAATCAACATAAAAAAATTGTGTTAAATGTCCAATATTACAAAATTGCAAAATAAACGATTTTTAGGTTAATGCTATGTTGCAAATATTAAGTCTGTTAAGGTGTTTTGACCTGTACTAAGATGCTTTTGGAAATGACTTACTAAGAACCGATCGTCTCATCACTTTGTGATCTGCAAGAGAAAATGTGCAAGGCAAAATAAATCCCATTAGTATAAGCCCATGAGATCAAGATCAACATTTGAATTCACTCAGACAAACAGACAGACAGACAGACAGACACCACCCCCCACCCCCCTTCACCCAAAACACACACACACACACACACACAAACACACGTGCTGTGTATTCACCGAGTGGTAGGCGCATGTTAAAGGCCAGCAGCAGCAGTGAGGCCAGTAAAGAGATGAGGACACACGTGGAGGCTTTCCAGCGCCTGCACACTTTATAGAATACACCCTGGCCTCGCATGGCAGTCTGAGGAAGAAGCCACCAGGATATACTATAAACACACAAACATATGCAAAAACATATATTTATATGTATGTAAAGACACACTGTTCTCTTTGCTCTGATTGGACAGAGATAATGTCTTTAGTGGTTTGTAAATATATATTATAGTAAAATAAAGTAAACAAACCAACATCGTCAATATACAAACATGAAAAAAACTCCAAACCCCCTGAGTGCAACACGACACAATTCATAAATTACTACATAAAGAATAAAAAAAATGTCTAAATAAATATGTGAATTAATTTTCAAAATGTAATACATGGAATACATTTTGAAAACATAGTCATATCTCAGCAGCTCAGATGCAATTGCTGCATTGAAGAAACTCAGCTTTATATGCTGTACATACACTGTACATTTAATCCATTGTAGTGATAATTCAAAGTTTAGATTTATGTATAAGCAAACTAAAAATCCATGTATGTAAAAGATATACTTTTCAGAGAAACTTTACTTTCAGGCTTACATTTTTGGATGTAAATCCTTCTAACCCCACTGTTACACAACTTATTTAGGTCTATGTCTAGGTCTAGGTCTAAGATGAATCCATGTGACTTTTTTTTTTACTTAGATTTTTTGTGTTTGTTGTTCCTAAATCCCTCCTGACCTTCCAGTGGAATGTGAGGGAGCAGCAAGCTGAGGCACAGGATCCCAGGACGAGCAGAGAATTTGATATTGGGCCCAGGCAGATAGTGGACATTCCGGGGGCTGAGGGCACAAAAAGCTGTTTCTGCTGCCTGTTTCTGTGACCTAATGGCTACTTCCTGCGAATCTTTCACTGGGGCTCTCCAGAATGCTTAGGCAGCCGATGACACCACCTGGGCGCCTCTCGTCTCCCTCTGTCCAGTGATGGAGGTAATCAAGGGGGAATATTATGAGGGTGGGGGGTGTGGTGGCTCAAAGAAACCAGAAAAGCAGCACAAAAATCTGTGTGGACAAATACACAAATACTGTTCTTTGTAAGTTCATGCTTACTACATCTCAGGATCTTGTTTTTAGTAATCAATTGAACATTATTTTTGAATTTATTAATTTACGTATATACTTTAATGACATGTTTTTTTTTTTTATTAATGTACTCAAAAGCTGTTAATCTTGCTCTTTTGAGTACCAAGATTTAGGTTCGATTGGTACCTTGGTTATTAATTTACAGTTAATTTCGTTACAGTTAGAGGGAAGAAATGCAATAAACCCCTGCTTGACGTTTTTTATTAACGCAGTTTATTATTATAAAAATTTGTGAACAACAGTTTACATATATTACATAAAGACAAAATATTTTATACAATTTTAGAAAAATAAAAAAAACAAATATAATTAATGTAATACACTAATTTATTATATTGATTACATTGAGTAATCAATTAATTTGGCACAAATTAAATTGATTAAATAAATGGAAAAATACAATGAATTAGTTTCCATTTGTAGAAGCCCATTTTAGCATACTTTACATTCATTCCACTCTTCATTCATTTACTTCCTCGATATTGTTACGATTTTCTCCTTTTTCTCCAAACTGGACATAAAACGCAAGCGAATCAATAGCGCTAGTGTTAGCCACTAGCCACCTCTTTTTTGCGCAAAACAAAGCCTATTTCCTGTACAGATTGAGTAGCCACAGTGACACTGTGCTAATTCTAGTTCGTCCCCCCCCCGTAGCATTGTTGTGTATGTTTTCAAGTTTAATAATAATTTTTAAAAATCCACTCAAAGTGCGAGGTGGAGACAAAACAAACTTCCGGTCTGTCACTTATTACGTTCCTGAGGGAACTCAGATTGTACTTATGTTCAGCATGTAAAAGTATTGCATTCGGTACATGTGTGTACCAAACTGAAAGCCCTGTACCTGAAAATTTCAGTATGAATACGTGTACCGTTACACCTCTAGTTCATAATAATTATTAGACATGGTTGAAGCACACAAGGAGTTTTCTGTAATGCAACAGGCATAGTGTAGCATAATATCCAAACTCCAAAATCAAAAATACAAAAATCTAAAAATTTTTTGCAATGCTGCTACTCACTCACTCCTTTAGCTGCAGTGTTTGTGTGGAGTTTTGTGTGTTCCTCTTTTGGTTATTGTACGTTTTGTGGTTTACTTCAACCTCCTGAAATGTTTTTGTGTAGATGTATCAATGTCTCTAAAACTGTCCTAATTTGTGTACTAGCAAGTATATTCCTGCCTCATTCTCAATGTTGAAGTCCAGATCCAGATTTCAGATCAGGCATATCACAGTGTCACAGCCAAAGACAATCAATTCCAAAATCAACAAAGCACAAAAAAATAATAGTTCACTTGCACATTTTCAAAATATATTATTGTATAAAATCCAGCATCAGAAAATTTAGCTTTTTGAATGAGCATTCAACTAATTCTACTTAACCTACAGCTGATGTTTAAATTCACCAATGCTTATTCTTAGCATTTTGTTTCTCTCACATTCATGTGATTTAAACATTTATCCTACAAGTCATTAGCTTCAGAGTGACCAGCACATGAAAGGCTAGTGATAACCAATCGTGATAACCACAAGTTAAAAAAAACAGGAAATGATATTGTTGTTTTAGCTCCAAAGTGTCTTCATTTCTCATTGAAAAGCAAATCCCTCTACCTTAATTGAATCCTACTCACTTCCTTCTAGTGTATATCACCTCTCTGCATTCCTGCTTGCCACTGAACAGTTTAAGCTTCTTGTAAATTCCAATCACATGGCTTCTTTTCTCTGTAATTAGGACCTGCTCATTTTTAACACTGCCATGCACTAATTTTGGCATTTTGGTATATATTTTTTTAAACACTGCTCTCACAGAGCATTCTAAGCCAGAGGACAAACACTATAATGATGAAGCATGAAAAATAATCTAGTCTCCAGTGTTTTGTTTTTCAATACGCCATTCATGGATTTACAGGGGAATAATGTTGCCTTTTGTGTTGCTCATGCTTCCCCTCCCCTTCCTTTCCTCTTCATCCCAACTCTGAGTTGAAAGATTTCAGGTGCCCACATATATTGCCCAATAAACAAGTCATAAAAAAACTACTAGACAAAGAGCAATTCCTTGTCTGTCCATCACTCATTATTTTGGTCTTTCTCTCTGTCAACATTGTGGATTTTTGCCTGACTTTATATACCTATCTCTTCAGCACGTCTGCCAGCATCAATCCATTTTTTAAAGAGATAATTTACTATCAACTACCCCAGACAACAAATAGGAAGTCATATACATTTACAAAATTGAATGAATACATTAAAATGATGTAAAAAAAAAAAAAAAGAAAAAAGAAAAAATTTCCATCATTACCCAAATTCAGGCGTCCACATAAGAAATCTCAAAGAAGTTTGCTAAATGAACATATTAGTTCAATCAAAAGTGCTACACAAAAGAAAAAGAAAAACTTTTGAGAAAATTACAATATCTATTACGGGATGATTAAGATGAGACACATACCTTAGATAATTGCTGCCTTTTTTCTTGCCCTCACAAGACAAAATTATATAATCCCCACAAAATGAGTTTTACCACCAATAAGGCAGTAAATTCGGTTCTGTGACTTTAGATAGCTGATAACTCATTGGACAGTTTTCGACCTGTTAGAGTTACACATAAGAACCCTGTACAAGAAAAGGAGTGGAAAATATACAGTTTCCGGCTTCACGGATACAGGCTCTTTCATCCCCGAGGTTATACGTATTTTTCCGAGAGTTCATATAGAGCTAAAAAAAGCATCACTATTGTATATTAATGTACACCCTGACACCTGGTCCCTGCCGCTTTCAGCACAAAGAATGAAGAGGAGCAAAGAAGGGAGAAAAAGGGGAAAGAGGGAGAGCTGAAAGCCAACCCTTCACTGGTACCTGAGCATCTCTAGTTTCAAGGTCGGTTCTCAGAAAGTGCTGTTCTGTTTATGTGTAAGATGATAATAGTTAATGTGTGTGCAAACATGTGAATTTGTGATAATCACACACTTTGTGGTGGACTTTGTGTCATCTGATATGATATTGCTGGCGGGGGTTGGTGGTACTGTACATATACATGTGGTTTTTTACATATATATATAATCCTATGCTACATATGAACTCAGAAAACTGGTTCTCAGTTTCACCAGAAATAGCACGTTTTGTATAATAAATATAGCTTTCATCTGGAAAACTTAATATACCATTTAAAGCTTATTATATGGTCCAGTAATGGTCTTAAATGTTAGGTTAGTGGGTATAGATGCTTGTGCAAGTAAATAATTAGTGAACGGATGTTGGGTCCTCTCCAAACTCTCACAAATTTTTGATGGCTAGATTGACAGAAAGAAAATCTAAATAATCAGTGTTTTGTTTTTACCCAGTTTTCTCAAGAACAAGACCACCAGGTAGAGTTTAGGTTGGTTTTCAAATCACTTTCGAGAGCATGACTCCAACACTTTTCTAACACTTTAATCACAACAGTAAAGATCTTTGATGGCTCAGGGTGCTTTAGAATAGGGGCTGAAATTAATGCTTTCTTCAACTTAGTGAAGGCTTGCATCCGAAAACAGACCAGAATGTATGCATTTCGAAGGTTTGTTATTTCTGATTTTCTAGATTTTCGATAATTGAGGCCTGAAGCATTTACGAAGAAGAAGCTATAGAAGTGGAGAGCCATATTAATCCTGTTTGAGGGCAATATCTCTCAATGTATTTCTCCATGGTCTCTTTAGCTGAGACAGGGTACATCGTTGCAAGAGGAGGTGTTGCTCACCAGTATTTTGAAGGCATAGTTGTACAGTGTGGTGGGAGTTCATTGCTATTTTGTTTTACTAGACATATCGCTGTAATCAAGGTACTCCTGATGAATCTCTACCCAAACTTCAAAATAAATCTGTGCTCTCTATAGTGGTTAAAGGGGTTTTAATGGATGAAGCATGAAGACAATGGGCATGACAGTGAGACAGTGAGTCAACCAGTTCCAAGCTCTAATTCTTGCAAAAGTTGCAGAAAGTGCTAAAAAAAAAAAAAAAAAAAAGTGCTTGCTTTCCCGGGACCAGACAGCAGGATCCCAAACTAGATATATAAATAAGTATTTGAACACCCTGCTATTTTGCAAGTTCTCTCACTTAGAAATCATGGAGGGGTCTGAAATTGTCATCGTAGGTGCATGTCCACTGTGAGAGAAATAATCTAAAAAAAAAAAAAATTCCAGAAATCACAATATATGATTTTTAAACAATTTATTTGTATGATACAGCTGCAAATAAGTATTTGAACACCTGTCTATCAGCTAGAATTCTGACCCTCAAAGACCTGTTAGTCTGCCTTTGAAATGTCCACCTCCACTACATTTATTATCCTAAATTAGATGCACCTGTTTGAGGTCGTTAGCTGCGTAAAGACACCTGTCCACCCCATACAATCAGTAAGAATCCAACTACTAACATGGCCAAGACCAAAGAGCTGTCCAAAGACACTAGAGACAAAATTGTACACCTCCACAAGGCTGGAAAGGGCTACGGGAAAATTGCCAAGCAGCTTGGTGAAAAAAGGTCCACTGTTGGAGCAATCATTAGAAAATGGAAGAAGCTAAACATGACTGTCAATCTCCCTCGGACTGGGGCTCCATGCAAGATCTCACCTCGTGGGGTCTCAATGATCCTAAGGAAGGTAAGAAATCAGCCCAGAACTACACGGGAGGAGCTGGTCAATGACCTGAAAAGAGCTGGGACCACCGTTTCCAAGGTTACTGTTGGTAATACACTAAGACGTCATGGTTTGAAATCATGCATGGCACAGAAGGTTCCCCTGCTTAAACCACCACATGTCCAGGCGCGTCTTAAGTTTGCCAATGACCATTTGGATGATCCAGAGGAGTCATGGGAGAAAGTCATGTGGTTCAGATGAGACCAACATAGAACTTTTGGGTCATAATTCCACTAAACGTGTTTGGAGGAAGAAGAATGATGAGTACCATCCCAAGAACACCATCCCTACTGTGAAGCATAGGGGTGGTAGCATCATGCTTTGGGGGTTTTTTTCTGCACATGGGACAGGGTGACTGCATTGTATTAGGGAGAGGATGACCGGGGCCATGTATTGCGAGATTTTGGGGAACAAGCTCCTTCCCTCAGTAGGAGCATTGAAGATGGGTCGAGGCTGGGTCTTTCAACATGACAATGACCCGAAGCACACAGCCAGGATAACCAAGGAGTGGCTCTGTAAGAAGCATATCAAGGTTCTGGCGTGGCCTAGCCAGTCTCCAGACCTAAACCCAATAGATAATCTTTGGAGGCAGCTCAAACTCCGTGTTTCTCAGCGACAGGCCAGAAACCTGACTGATCTAGAGAAGATCTGTGTGGAGGAGTGGGCCAAAATCCCTTCTGCAGTGTGTGCAAACCTGGTGAAAAACTACAGGATATAGCTCACTGTATATAGCTAGCTAGCTACTACCATCTCATACAAGAACATTAAAAAAAGTGCTTAGTCACAATCAACAATGGTAGAAGTCTGTAAACTCCCATGAGAGACAGCCTGCATAGCCTTTTAGGAAACATTGTCTCCATAAAGTGCAAAAGCCTCATTTATATGGTGGTCAAAGTGGACAGGACAGGCTTTAGCCGATGAGAAACACTCTGTTTTATTTAAATTCTTGGATCAAGAAGCTGCTATTTGAGAGAACATCCCTGGAGATTCATCCCCTAAGTCAAGATCTTTTCTTATTGCTTATCTGACACAAACATGTAGCTTTCTCTTTTACATCAGATGGAATAGTGTCTTTTCCATGGAGGCCATTTAGAGATTTAGGGAAATCTCTCAAAACCAATGAATTTAAAACCTCTCACTTGTTTATGTACTAATTGTACATTGAGCATTTAGTATAAGAAAAAAAGAAATTACCAAGTTAAAAGTTAGAACTTATAATGGGCAGATAAGACCTACCGTATAAGTGAATATTGTGAATTATGATATTAAAAGCAACACTACGCTTAGGCAATAAAAACAAGAAGACAAGACCCTGATCAGAGGCTACATTTTGTTTGTACATGATTTCTTGTTCTGCTTCCTTTCCTTCTGTTTCTTTCTCCCACTCACCGTTTCTCACAGGTTCTAGTTGGCAGAAAACTAGTTGCATGAAAAGGACTGATCAGAGAAATGATTCAAATGGGAAAACTGAGATCGCATTTGTTCGGTGACACGGAAATTAGAAAGACGATACAGTGCTTTATTGTAAGTAAGAAAGAAAATTATTTTTGGTTACGATTAGATACAAGGTTAGGTGCAAACACTTCCTGAATGACAGGATTTGTTAAGAATATAGGCTGAGGGACTGAAAGGAACAGGTGCATCGACAATAGACTGGACCAGGAGGAAGAAAATCAATAGCGTAGTATGGGCTTTAGCCTGGCAAAGTCTGATACCATATCACCACTGGGAGTGAAATC
The DNA here is from genome assembly GCF_014805685.1 of Silurus meridionalis. Classification (NCBI taxonomy): domain Eukaryota; kingdom Metazoa; phylum Chordata; class Actinopteri; order Siluriformes; family Siluridae; genus Silurus; species Silurus meridionalis. The sequence goes on from NC_060908.1 coordinate 6,336,584, forward strand.
TATCTTAGTTTATCTAGGACTAGAAGCCATTGTGGAATTGGGAAAATTGAAAGGCACTAACAAATACATTCAAAATGTATAACCTATATAGTTATGTAAAGCTGTTTTGGGATGTTCATTGTTAAAAGCGTTATACAAATATTGCATTAAACTGAATTGAATTGTATTGAACTGTGGCAAAGTTGACCCAGAAAGTTGGCACAAAGAAAAAAAAAAGTTTTTACCCGATTGACGTAATGATGCCACCCACCCAGTAGCTCCCTCCAAAAAGCGGTGAGATAAAAATAATAATAATAACTTTAATGATAACACTTCTTGTTGAGGGATGGAGCATTCATCTTGTACTCTGAGTAAGATGAGCATTGGCATAGAAACCCTTTTAAACCCCTGGGCATTGTAGAAAACTTGCCAGTAAAAGCAGGTCATCGGGAACAAGTAGGGAGCAAGAAGTAAACAGCAATCTCTTGATTACTGCAGGTACGAATGTTTAGGTTTGTTAATGGAATAATCATGCAGACATTTGGTCACACATGAGAAAAAAAATCTGACCACTTTTCCTCTTACTGTTGATCAAATAGGGCAAATTTCTGAAATCTGAATCATTCAGGCAGAGTAATTTTCTTATTCTAAGCATCCCATTATTGACATGTGCTCTTTCTCTTGTAGCTTTGCTTAGGAAGGGTGCCACATTTTTGAAGTCAGTGAAAATGAAACACTTTAGTAAACTAATGTATGTCCTTTCCACTTTACAAATACATCCCAGGAGAATCTGGGTCAACTATGACGCAAAAAGTTTTCTTCACGTGACACAAGTGTTCCCTGATGAATTCTGTAATATGTGTATTGCCAAGAGGGCAGTTGAATGTAGGACATAATCCAGAATGAAGTGCAAAAAATGGAATTGCAATATTCAGTTAAAAAGGTCAGTGTGGAAAACAGTGACAATAGTTTATTGACATAAATTGTAAGGACATACGGAAAAATAGATTCTTAAATGCAAGAAACAAAAGTGTTTGTATGTCAAAAGGGTACCATGAGCAGTGTAAAAATCCAAGAATATGCATGTGCAGAAGTCTTGCCCAGGAACATCGGTCTGTGTGAAAAATATGCAGAAGTATGTAACACTTCATTCATGTTTCATGTGTCATAAATAAATGTATTCCTTTATTATATGCATTATTATAGATAAGAACTATGAATTTTGCACACAAGCAAAAATGATTTTACTGCTAAATACTTAAGATTAAATTGATCCTATCCCAAAAACCTCTTAAACACTGAACTCTAAAATAAAACATTTTATCATCTTGGTCATGTGACAGACATAATCATGTTATATATGTGTCACGAGTTGACTCACCCTGACTTTTCATGTCCATGTTGTGCCATGTTTCCATCACCAGTAATTGAAACCCGACGCATCACTGGCACCCAACCCAATCATTAAGGACTCTACACATCCCATTCACAAACTGTTTAACCTGCTTCCATCAAAAAGATACAGGAACATACGCACCAGAACCAGCAGGTTCATGGACAGGTTTTTTCCATCCACCATCAGACTACTGAACTCTACACTAAACCGTTAGATCAATTATACATACAATGTACATTATCTATCTATAATGTTTGATATCATGACAGTTTGTCACGATTTTTTATAATTGTACTGTAGTTTTTTTGAATATAATTTTAATAGGCATATTTTCTACTTATAGTCACAAACGACTTCTTTCTTGCTTACTTACATTCTCACATACTAACTTACTATTCCACCACTAGTTTCCTAGTTTTCTAAACTAACACACTTGGTTGCTTGTAAACTATTTATGACATGTTTATATCATACTTTTGGTGTCAGATTCAAACTTTAGACCCATTCCATTTCAAGCTAATTTGTTTGATTAATGACTTCTTCATTATCTTTCTACCTACTAACTTTCTTACTTAATTACTTAACAACATATTTGCTTCCTTACCTGCCTAATTACCAAAATACTTACTTACATGCATTATTACTTTACTAACTTACATTATTTATTCACCTATTTCTTTTTTACTGTTTATCAACCTATTCATCTGCGTTCCTACTTATTTACTTAATTATTTGCCTATATAATTTATATTTTTGTACTTATTCAACTACTTGCCTACACTTGAATTCACTTAAATTGTATGTGTTTTTACTTACTTACCTAAAGTACAAGTTTACTTACATAATAAGTAAATTAATAAGACATTAACTTTATGACTTTCTTACTTACTTATTTACTTACTTAGTTACTGTACCTACTTATGTATTTACTTTCTTACACATTAAATTATTTATTTACTGACCTACTTACCGACTTATGTCTTATTTACCAAACTACTTACTCTTCAGTATGTATTTCTACAAACAATAGTATTTTTGTGACATGCTCCCAATATCTATTCACAACTACACACCTGATAGCGCTGACATAAAACTATTAAGGTGGATAAGGTTTGAATAGAAGAAGGGGGTGTATGATCGTATGATCTAAAGCATATGTGCCTTCCTATGAAGGGCCAAAAAGCAAGCTTTATTGAGGGTCGTGAGCCAAAAATATATGTTTTACACCAAACATTATATTAAAATTAAAGTTGCGTTGGTTCCTCTTTTTTGTGAGTACATAATATTTAAAAATAAATAAATAGAAAACATTACTCTTTAATTTACTGAACTAATGCAGTTTATCTTTAGTGGAATTAAATGAAATATAGCAATAATCAAATTTTTGTACAGTAGAGTTTAATGCCTAAGTAACATTTAACGAGAGACATAAAGCTGATCCAGAGTTTTCCCAAATGTCATATTTCCCATATTTCCCATATTTCCCATATTTCCCATATTTCTAATATATGGCATGGTGGACCAAATCACTGTCTACTTACTTATGCATCTACCGCTCACATACATACTTATTGCTTAATAACTTAGTTACTACTTTCCTACCTAATTACCTAACTATTTACTTACATTCTTCCTTATTTATTTACTTATCTCTTTATTTATTAATTATCCACATATTCACCTAACTGCTTACTGACTCAATTACTTATTTACTTACTTATTCACCTACATAGTGTTAATTTATGTATGTTAACTACTTGCCTAACTACCGATTGGCCTAATCCTTACCAACCTACGTGTTTACTCATTTTCTTATATATCTACTTATATTTTTTCTTTACTTACTTACCTACAATACATGCTTATTTACTGACTTGCATATTAACTCATTTACTTACCTATTTATGTATTACTTATTAAATTACTTGCTTATTTACTTACCTACCCAAAATACCTATTAAGTTACTTACTGACCTACAAACCTATTTATCTATTTACCAAACTACTTTTTTTTTAGGGTTGTAACACTATAAACAATAGTATTTTCGTGAATTGATCCCGGAATCTATTTACACCTATCAACTCACACACCTGATAGCTCTAACAGTAATTTATTAAGGTGGATAAGGTTTGGAAAGAAGAAGTAAGTGTATGATCTAAAGCATATTTGTCTTCCTATGAAATTTGACTGAGGGCCATGGGCCAAAAATAAATGTTGCATTATACCAAATATTATATTAAAATTAAAGTTGCCATGGTATTTCTGAATTCATAACATGCTCTTTAATCTTCTTAACTAATGCAGTTCAAAATGTATTCAGAGTTTAAAAGATTATAATACAATTTAATGAGAAACAATACAATTTATTGTACAATAGACTTCAATGCCTAAATCACTAAATTGTCTATTAGAGATATTAAGATAGTCCTTATTTTTTTTAAAGGTTTCCCCAAATGGCATGTTTCCCCTTTTCTCATTTATTGCATCGTGAACCAAATCGAAGGACACCATAAAGGTTTTTAGTGTTTGCTTAATTGTTTCTATTTCAATGTGTACTTACTTGTCGCTCAACAACTTATTTGCTTACTTACTTCCTAATTACTGAAATACTTACCTAGATTCTTCATTATTTATTTACCTACTTATTTATTTAATAATTATTCACCTGACTACTTATTTATTTACTTACTTACTAATTCACCTATACTTTACTTTGGGCGTCTATGCGCAAAGAAAATAACGAGGCGTGCAGTACCAGTAGAATTACCACTAGATGTCAGTGTACACTCGTTAAAAAGCTCTGCTACCTCGGTAACGGGCTGCTTGAAGGTTTTCATGGTTTTCAGGAGCCGGACGTTCGGTTTAAGCTGGAAGCAACTGGTGCTTTTGCGGATTCAGTCCGGGATCGTGCAACGCAAACATAATACACACCGACATGACAATGCTGCGTCGCTGTGCGTCTTTTCCGGCTTTTAGTGCATTTATAGCATTGATATAAACCTTTAATCCGCGGCCAGTTAAATAAAATAAATAAATGAATAAATAGAAAAAGATAAGGAGCTGCTGGACCCTGACTCAGAGGTAAGCGTGTGTTCTTGTCCCTAAAAAAATGCATGGTAACATGAACACCTGATTACTGATAACTATTTAACTGCTTCTCAACTTCAGCGTTGTACATTTAAAGCGCTGTGTTTGTTAAAGAGACGCGGAAACCCTGAGCGTTTATTCCCTTCTTTAATTATTCCTTTTGGCCTACCCGTATTCCGACTACATCCGTACAATTACAACGAATCCCGATTCCGGTTTATCCGCTCGAACTGCTCATTGATTGGACCTTGTTACAAATATCACCAATCACCATGCAGGAGGCGGGACTAACTGAAAACGGGTAGGAGATATAATTGTTTGATCTGCCGCATAACGGTTTGGATGTAAGAAGGAATGTCATGAATTCTGTACATGTGAAAGGTTATGGCTTTTTTTTTAAAGTAGATTAATTATATATTTAATGTTATAACAATAATAATGCAATATAATACCAGCCACTGTTAATGAACCTGAAATCAAAGTTTTAAGACTAAAATTAATTAGAAGATGATTTATTACTTTTCATATTGAATTATTTTTATATCAGGCCATTTTGGAAAGCCGGAGAACGCAGGGGTTTTTCCAAAATGACATGTTCATGTGGATCCATAGGTCATTAATAATGAGGGTAAAGGCATAGTTTAGTATTTTTTCTTTGACATTCAAATACCAAGTGATTATTTGAATAAATTGATGTTTTTTAATTGCATGCTTTTAAACAAAATGCCATCATTTGTTGGATTTAATTCAATGAAAGTACTGATGCTCATGGCATGGTTGGTTCGTGCTGCAGAGTCTAACTGAGGACATTACAGCGTACTTAAGCAGAAACAATGGAAACGGCTTCCTTCCCTTCTTCCAGTAATGTCATTTACAGGAAGCGTGGTTTCTCACTGTTACTCAATGAACATGCTTGGACATTGCATGTAAACGCCTTTCTTTATCCTGCTGAATGTAATGTCAGAATGAATGTGATGAATGTATTTCTGCTCGGTTAGTCTCACCTGTGCTTATCTTTGCTAATTTCAGTGGTCGTACGGAGTAGATTTTGCGATGCGTGCTTCTGACCAGCAATATCATGCATGAATGCATTTCTTCACTGTTCATTCTTCCATCGTGCATGCCTTCTGCCCTGGCCTGACCAGGCCTTTTCTCTCTCTGTCTCTTCTTCATATATAAAAACTAACATCACATCGCAATGGGCAAGAATGAAGCCGAGAGTAACTACCATTGTGTCTTCTCCAAAAAAGCAATTCTGCAATCAAGGAGGAAAACGGAGAACAAGAAAGTCTCGCCTTGCCACAGCGAACTTGAAGCTCAATCCCAGCCTGTTCTTGGTCCTGGATGTGAGAAGGAAAAGGCCCTGCAGCACCAGTGCTTTGACCACACTAACCTCAAGCAGGCCGGTGAACTGTGCCAAAGGCTTGCAGATGAGATCACTGGCATCGTAAGACCAAGCAGGACAACAGACGCGGGTGAGAATTTGGCAGAAATTGACTCAAGTTGTAAAGGCAATGGAGCAGCATACTGTAAACTGGAGGAGTTGCTGAACACTCTCCATGGAGTGACAAACAAGGAGAAGGATGGTCTTCTGCAGTGCCTCTGGGAGGAAGTGGAGCTGGAGAAGAGCTACTTCCTGTGCCACTTGTTAAAAGTACATGGGCATCCTTCACTAGTGGTAGAAGAGAGCGAGGACAAAGTTATAAAAGAGACAGCTAAGTGGAGGTCAGAGGACTCTCAGAAACGTCCACTTATGAAAAGAAACAGACAAAAACTGGAAAGCTCATCTGAAAAGCAGGATTCTGGAATAAGCCCTCTCCGTTCTTCCTTAGTGGAGGAACCGAACAACAAGAGGGATCTTTATCAATCTTTTCCTGATGTGGGGCGGGAACTCCATAGTTCTTGTCCACCTCTGGAAAAGTTGTCTCCCTCCAGATGTTCAGAAGACAACATGGAAGACACAGTAAGTTCTGGTATTCTGCCTGCTTTTTTGAAAGGCTGGTTACTAAGCAACAAGAGTGAGATGTGAGATGCTCTGTGTGGGGAGTTTTTGTCTTTTTCATGAAATCTGATACACTGCTGCATCAATGGATTCCAGTTCAAATTAAACACAGTAGAAACAAAGCAAGCAGCCTGAGTGTGGAAGCAGTAACACCTGTATCCCCTTTTGGAGGATTTTGGAGCAAAGTTTGTAATTACAACTGATGGTTGTTTGATAGAATAGCGATAACCTTGCCTGCAATAGCGCTAATATGACCTGCTGATGCAACACAAACTTGCTGACATTAGGCTAAAAAGATGTCTCTGCTACATTATTTTGCATCTATTAAATCCTAAAATAGCACCTTGCAGCCCAATATCAAAGCTGTTGGATATGAACGGAGGGCAGAGATACGTGGATGTGCACCAGATATAAAGATCAACAAAGTCAAAATAAAGTCCTTAGGTCCTTAATATTTCATTGTTACCCTGTATATATGTGGAGGCCGGAGCATTGATGTGTTCATGCTGTTCTACCTCTTTGCTCGTACTGCTGAATAATTCATCCTTGCCGGTGCATTGCAGGCCAAGGAACAACGAGCCATGTCACTGTTCTGGAAAAGACAGCAGACTGCACCAATGTGCCGCTAGTTCAGTCTCAAGTCATACATTTGTTGCTTTGCAAAAGAAATATTGGCACCCTGGTCCATGGTGTAGTCATTTTTCTATCAATAAGTCCCAGCCCTGTTGAGTGTAAAGTTTAAATGTGGATTTGTGAGAATTTATATTCAAGGTTTACAGCCAAGAGTCTCCACCTAGCATTCTTTCACTTAATCCAGGGGTGTCCATCCTTTTCACAAAGAGCCATTGTGGGTGCAGGTTTTTAGTTTAACACACTGTCCACACCAAATTCTACCTGTTTCAATCTAATGATTTTCATTTTCTATGACTATCAAGTGTGGCCCCCTTGATTTGGTTGGAATGAAAAAACCCGCACCTACACCGGCCCTTGGAAAAGATTAGACACCTCTGATTTAATCAATTATACAATTATATCCCCATTTAAAGAATATGTAATATGTAATGGAAAATAGATATGATATATAATATATATATCACATAGAAATTATGTACAATAATGTCTCTCTCTTTTTTTTTTTTTTTTTACTTAGCATGGAAAATGTCACTGAGGAGATTTTGGGGATTTAGGTGTTAGGTAAATTGGTGAAGTCTATGTATAGTCAAAGTTCATTATTCCAAGCATTTATGGCACTTATTCAGGTTGTCTGTTCAGGAATTAAGTCAAGTCAAGTCGAGTTTATTTCTATAGCGTTTTTCACAATGGACATTGTCTGAAAGCCGTTTTACAGAATTTAAGAATTAAGGTGAATGATGTGTATTTATCCCTGATGAGCAGCCATGGCTACTGTGGCAAGGAAAAACCCTCTTTTAGATGTTATGTGGAAGAAACCTTGAGAGGAACCAGACTCAAAAGGGGAACCCATCCTCATTTGGGTGATATCAAGAGTGTGATTATAAATCTTAAACAATACAGAACACTGAAGAGTGAGAACTAGCAATCACTGTGAATGAGTGAAACATTGCAGAAGAAAAAGGTTTGGACATGGCATGGTAAAGGTTAAGAATTATGAGTATAACTTTAACTAACTAATTATCTAAACAATATGAACTAACAAGATTTATAACAGGAGTTTATACCATTTCTCTTCCAAGGAAGAATATTTGTCAGGTTAGCTCATGTTCGCTAGCTGCTTAGCAGTGAAATGGTCTAAAATACTGTCATAAATCGTGTCAAGTTAGTTCATCCTAGTTAGATGATAAACATTAACAATAAGTGCTGTATATATTTATAATTACGACTTAAAACCCTCAAAAAAATCTACAAAAAAAATCTACAAAGTCTAATAGCTTTCTTCTTCCCACTTTAATACTGCAAAAACTCCATTACCATACACTCAGCAAAACAGAGGGAAATAGCTCATTCCTTTACAGGACTTTTATAGAAGTAGATGCCGACCCCACAAACATCCCGAACAATCTAGAGACGTACCAGCACCATTTGGATTCCACTTCATGTAGAGTTTGGACATTGGACCTTTTTGAGTGTTTAAATGCTCTGGCATGGAGAAGCTGGTGTTGGATCTATGATGATCTTAAATGTTGAGCTATTTTTTGTTGCTCAGTAGCTCCTGGTTCCATAACGTCAACTGACTGTATAAGACTGTAGAAAGGACATTACTCATAATTACACACTCCGGTACTCATGTTAGTTCCATAGCTAACATAAGCAAACCTGATAGAAAATTGAGAGGGACAAAGTGCAATTGTAACCATGGATAATTAATCCAACATCAATATATATATCTGCAATCTGGGACTATTTAAAAAATAATCTTTTCAGTGCCTATTTTAAGTTTTTGGAGACTACACTTGAGCTTGAGGTTAAGGTTAAACTCCTGTTTTTGTTGGTTTATTGAAATTCTGTTCATATAAAAATATGTATATTTTGTATAGCAACAAGATGCAGCAATAGCACAAAAAATTAAGAAATGAATTTGAATATTTTTTTATATGAAGGAATTAACTCCCAGGCACATCTCTTTCTCCAGTTGGTATTGTTTTCTATACCCAGGGCAGTACCAGTTAAAATAATTCTTTATAGCAGCTAAAATGTAAGTAAAATTGTAAGCCCAAAATTCAAAAAAAGCTCCTCAAGCAGCTAGTGTTTATCCCTTATTGCGAAAGACAAATTAATTCAGTAGAGATTGTGTAGCAGGGTAAGCCTTTCTTGTGCCAATGTAATACCCTTGGTCTCCCTCTGCCTTTCTTTCTGTCAACACATGCTGCATTAATAGATTATGTTTTTCATCGCTGTTTTAATGAAGGCACAAAATACTAGTTAAAGGATTTCAGCACATGGTAAAAAAAATGGTACTTTATGCTAGAAATAATGTTTATAGGTTTATAGACAGCCAATGATTTTAATACTACTAGCAAATGCTTTTGTTATAGATGGTAATAAGATTTGGTCTGGCTATTTATGTTGGTACAGTAGGTTAGTGTACATTAAATATTCTGATAATCAACATCCAAATAGTTTACTTCCATTTCAGCTAAATAAAACATGCAATGGTTTTAATGGTTGTAATTTGGAAACTGGAATGGAATGGAAATTGGAATATGGGTCTTTACTGTTAATTTGCTGCCTCTTATTGGTGCCATCTTATGTCTAGTGGATAACATTAAGGACCAAATACATTTTTTTGCAATGGTTTCTTTAGTCTGATGATTTAATGGTGATAATACATAAAAAAACAACAACTGGTAATGGTATTAATGGTTAACAAGTAATGGTTTGTAATGGTATGTTTAGAGAAAACCATTAACATTTCTTTGAAAGGTACTAATTTTTTTTCACAATTGATCTCTGAGTGCTTCACCAGTTGCTGTATGTGCACAATAATCTGTCAGTCTCTTTGTGTCAACACTGATAATCTGTTTTTTATTCAATTTGGGCAATATTATGGTATTAAGAAATTAGTTTCTAGCCAGTAATAATCAGGCTATTTATTGCACCTGCACAAACAAGATAAAAAAAAAAACATACTTTGAAGCATTTAACACCACAGAACACATAAACAGACTAATGAGGGTGTTTTTAAGTCATTTTCTAGTTGAATGAACAAAAAAATTAAAAACGAGTAATTAAGGACTCAGTAAATGTAATTAACAGTTTGATGTTAGGAAAAAAATTGTTTTGCTTTACTTAACAGAATCAGTTTTTTAGTAAAATTGGTATGCAACATCATAATAAAGAAAAGTGTTCATCATCATCATTAAAAAAACGTCTTTTACAAGCAGAAAAGAGGCAAAAAAAACTGAATTTTAAATTATTCACATTCATCTTTATTAAGTGCTTTATATATGGTGGTGTTTAAGTGCTTACATACAGTATTTGAGATTCTAATTCAGAATAAATTACTTAAAAATTAATTTTTTTATTTTTCACATTCTCTGGGAAATAAGTATTGGCACCTTTGGGTTTGTCAGCCATTTCTGTAATGCCTGATTTACTCACATGTCTGGATTATGTCACAGACTACGATTCCCATCAGCCACTATACATCAAGATGCCATGTCTGTTTGTGCATCAAAGTGTTTATTGACTAGAAAAGGCTGAAGAAAGAAGTTGAGACTGAGATGCGATATTTGTCTCTGCATGGCTTTTGTTCATGCTCAGTTTTTGTACCCTCAAGTTCAAGTTTTGCTCATTGATTCTTTGCTCATTGATTCTTTGTATTTAGTTTCATTACATTTGTTTTGAATGTGTGCACTTTATTAAATATTTTTGCACTTGAGATATAACATTGTATAACCCCACAGAGTCTAATATTGTGTGATGTGATTTTTATTTTTTTATTTTTATTTTTATTTTTTACTGCTGGCCACTTTAAAAATTTTAAAAATGAGTGTTTATTAGGGTTTTGCTAATTTATTGCCTAGTCAAATTGTTACTTGATAAATACAATTACAATTCATACTGCAGAATACACGTAGAAATTAATACTATTTAAACGAATAATCTATTATTATTATTATATTACTGGTGTATATATATTTTTTTAATTTGTAGCCATATAGATAGTCAGGTGTGTCAAAGAAGTATGTGAGAGTGGTGCAGGACATTGTATGGGGACAGTGTGACAGCAGTGAAGTGTGCAGTAGGAACAATAGACTGGTTTAAATTGGAGGTTGGACTGCATCAAGGATTGGCTCTGAGCCCTTTTCTGTTTGCGGTGCTGATGGAAAGGTTGATGGATGAGGTCAGACAGGAGTCTCAGTGGACTATGATGTTTGTGGATGATATTGTGATTTGTGAGCAGATTGAGAAAAGCCTGGAGAGGTTTAGGTTCGTGCCTGAGAGAAGGGGAATGAAAGTCAGTAGGAGTAAGACAGAGTACATGTGTGTGAATGAGAGGGAGGGCAGTGGAGGGGTGCGGTTGCAGGTAGAAGAGGTGGAGAAGGTGGAGGAGTTCAGGTACCTGAGGTCAATAGTGCAAAGTAATAGAGAGTGTGTTAGAGAAGTGAAGAAAAGTGTGCAGGCAGGGTGGAGTGGGTGGAGAAGAGTGATAGCAGGAGTGATTTGTGATAGAAGAGTATCTGCAAGGGTAAAAGGGAAAGTTTATAGGACTGTGGTGAGACCTGCGATGTTGTATGGTTTAGAGACAGTGGCATTGAGTAAAAGACAGGAAGTGGAGCTAGAGGTAGCAGAGCTGAAGATGCTGAGATTTTCGTTGGGAGTGATGAGGATGGACAGGATTTAAAACAAGTTTATTAGAGGGACAGCTCATCTGGGACGTTTTGGAGATAAGGTAAAAGAGGCGAGATTGAGATGGTTAGGACATGTGCAGAGGAGGGACATGGGGTATATCGGTAGAAGAATGCTGAGGATGAAGCCGACAGGAAGGAGGAAAAGAAGAAGACCAAAGAGGAGGTTTATGGATGTGGCAAGGAAAGACATGAAGGTAGTTGGTTTGAAAGAGGCATATGTAGAGGACAGTATGGAGACGGATGATCCACTGTGGCGACCCCTAATGGGAGCAGCCAAAAGAAGAAGATGTGTAGTCATATAGCTGTAGTCAATTGTATTCTTTTTGAATTGTTGAAGCTTCTTGTGGGGCGTGTGTGTGTGTGTGTGTGTGTGTGTGTGTCTGTGTGTTAGGCAGAATTTGGTACAGCTGTCAGAATAGGTAACAGAGGCTTCACAGACTTGTGGCGCAGCTGTGCTGACAAATGGATTTGTCACTTTTTTGTATTAAAGGCGTCACTTTAACACACCTTTATACACCTAAAATATGACTACACATTTAGTTTATGTGCATGCATCTTTGCTTACAAGTATGTTTGGCTGATCGGGCCATTTTTTCACACATATAACCTTTGAAATATCTCATAGCAGTGATTAATTTTAGACTGTCAGTCGGTGATGTGGAGCTTAGCGTAAATCAAGTATTAATGTGTTCTCCTAAATCTTGACAGAAATGTGGCCTATTGCTGAGCTGCAATTTAAAATGCATTGTTCCCAGGAGGAGATTAAAATACAGTGTGACATTTTGCTTAAGTTTAAGAAAGACAGAAAACAGGTAGAAGGAAGAACAAGCAGTGTTTCAGGTTAGAAGGTTTAAGAGCACGGTTTAGCCCTTTATTAGCCCTATTTGGTTGGGGTTTATATAACATAGGCATCTGGGACAGGTTCATTTCTTTCCTGCTGCCTAATGATATAGTTTTCTAAAATCGGATCAGTAAACAGTGTAATTTGTTGTTTTAATCGCTTCTACAGAAGTACAATAAAAGGACAAAGAAAAGTAATCAGAGAAAAGTGCACAATTCTTTACACTAATTTAATTATTGTAATAGCTACAGGAATAATTAAGAGCCAGTTGATATATGCTTTTAATAAATGCTTTTTTCCCCTTTTACAATTTGGTCATATGAGAATTTCTATCCAATAACTACTGTAGCTCCTTTCTATCAGCCTTTAGTTACCAACCAGAGAAGGTAGAAACCCAAGACATCAAGGCAGCTATCACATTATTATTATTATTATTTTTCAAACTGCCAATAATACTACATTACAGGGAAGCATAATGTACTTGTATGAAACTGCTATCTGCCCTCTTCTGCATGCCTGCACTCAGACATAGAATAGAATAGACAGATGAAAGTGCAGCATTTAGATGTAAAAGTTCACAAAAACAAACAAAACTGTATAAATCAACATCTACATGAGGACTAAGAACAACGATGTATAAACATAAGCACATAAAAATGAGAAGAACAACAGACAAGAAAATCTTGAGGTGGTTCAAACTAGAATTATAAAGGTGCTTATTGAGGACAACAGGACAAACAGGAAACGTGTGTGTGTGTGTGTGTGTGTGTGTCATGTGACAGTCATTTGATTGACTATAATGGCCTTAAATTTAGATATTCAGTTCTTGGTTTGTTTATCTCACTTCACAAATTATCATGTGAATCGTGACAGATTGAGACAGGCAGATGTACTTGTCTGTCTACGTGTTCTGCATACTGGGAAGCACTATTTAGGATTCATTTGAAGTCTCAGTCTCTTGAGGGTTGGGTTCGTCAGGGCTCGGGGATGGGAGTCTCTGTGTGTCTTTTTGTTTCGGGGGAGACGGGGCGGATGGTGGCATAACTAGGTCATGCCTGCGAGCCGCCCCTCCTTCCCTCTATCATCCCCAAAACATGAGATTGCCTTGAACAAGTGTTCAATTATTGATTAAACCCAAGTTTGATCTGATGCAACTTCAGGATTTGATGCTCCTTTGTGCATCGTTGTCTTCTTTGTCTTTAAAATGAATGGTTTCCTTTACTGTTTGGGGGAAAACTGCCACTTGCCCACAATTTCCCACAAAAAAACACCCCATAATCTATAAACCAGGAGTTTAGTGTATTGCTTTTGAAAAAATAAATTTGCCATTCTGGTGGAAGGGCTTTTGGTATAATTGTCCAAAATTGTATGTCAGAGCATGTGTGAGATTAGCTGCGTCTTTGAAGTGTGCAGAAAATTAGCATTGCCTTTCTCTGGACCTAGTCAACTATTTTGTTTTCCTCTTTCCTTTTCAGTCTTTTTTTTTTCCTTTGCCAGAAAACACGCTTCTGTCTAATTTAAATCGCTGTTGTCTTTTCCTTTACAGTCTTCAGTCCTTTTTTTTCTTCCTGTCCTTGAAAAAAAGAACTATAACTGAGCTGCTGCTTGATATGAAGGATAAACTGAAAACAAGGCAGTATTTATGACCCATAGTTCGTTTTCCATTCATGCTTTGGAGGTCACATTCTTCACCTTACTTCATGAATAGTTCTTTCAGGAAATTTGGCAGATGATGGATTATTGCTTGTCTGAAATCTGCTAGGAACAACAATTGGGCCTTATTTATAAAGACTTTTAAAAATGTCAATTGTAATTGTCAATATAAAGTATTTCACAAATAGGTATGTCTAAAAATAATTCAAAACAATTTCTATTTATCGTTTTATTTATCAATTGCTAAACAGTTTAATATACTGCACATTAAATTTGATTAAATTCAAGCAATTTTTTATATTACACAAAGATAACCAGAGTAAATACAACATGCAGTTTTTAAATGATGATTTTATTTATTATAGGAAAGAAGCTGTTTAAACGTACCTGGCCCTATGCGAAGAAGTAATTTCACACTAAACCTAATAACTGTTTGTGCCACCTTTGGCGGCAACAACTGCAATCAAGCGATAACTGCCTTTCACATCACTGTAAAGGAATTTTAGCCCACTCCTCTTTGCAGAATTGTTTCAATTTCGAGCATGAGCGGCCTGTTTAAGGTCATGCTACATCTCAATCAGATTTGAGTTACTTTGACTAGGCCACTCCAAAACCTTTATTTATTTAGTATTGGAGCCATTCAAAGGTGGACTTGCTGGTGCATTTTAGATCATTGTTCTGCTGCATAACCGAAGGGCACTTGAGCATGAGGATGTGAACTGATGGCCAGACATTCTCCTCCAGGATTTTCTGGTAGAGTGCAGAATTCATGGTTCCATCAATGATGGCAAGTCATTCAGGTGCTGAAGCTGCAAAGCAGCCCCCAGACCATCACTCTACCACCACCATGTTTGACTCTTGGTATGTTCTTTTTGTGAAACACTGTGTTAGTTTTACGCTAGATGTACCAGGATGCACATTTTCCAGAAAGTTAAACTTTTGTCTCATCAGTTTACAGAATATTTTCCCAAATGTCTTGAGGATGTTTTTGGCAAATGTGAGACGAGCCTTTGTGTTCTTCTTTTATTGTTGAATCATAAGCGCTGGCCTTAACTGAGCTAAGTGAGGTCTTTGGGTTCTTTTCTGAGCTCCTCGATAAGTCTTCTTCGTGCTTGTGGAGTCATTTTTGTAGGCCAGCCACTTTTGGAAAGCTTTACCAATGTTCCAAATTTTTCTTTGTTTGTAAATAATGGCTATCAAAAATAGCCATAGAAATAATTACTTGTTCAGGCAGGTTTAGACAGCTTTTTTTTTTGCCTTAAAAAAATGTAATCATCATTTAAAAAACTGCATTTTGAATTCAAACTATGCAACAAAAAAAAAGAATCAGAAAATACTTTTTCACAGCACCGTAGAACATGATAAATATTTTCAAATATCCTTAGACACAAGCAATAATAACAATTGGATCTTAAAACTTAATATCATTGTCAAACAGACCTTGTCTATTAGTGAGGTCTCTAACAAATTGAGGACAACCCTGGCTCTAGATGTGATTTCATGTGTGTTTTGTCACATGCACTTTCCATAAGAAGATTAAATTCTAATTCATAAAACAAAAATCCTTTTAAATGAAATATGATATTTAACCTGGATGCCTGTCTCGCTGTTTTAGTACTCAACCAATCAGAACTCAGAATTTTTAGTATCATTGTGTGCCAACCAGATTTATAAATGTTCCATCTGTTATCTGGGATAGGTATAATCCCAATGTGAGCTAAATGTCGATCTGACAGGAGATTCTAAAATTCGTAGCTACTTTTTAGGTTAAACCAGTACAATGCTGGGACGAAACACCGCATGTATTAATCATGCATAAGCATGGTTTTGTGTGTACTGATTTCTTGAGTTTTGCTTACGCATGTGCGTAGATTACTGAGCGTAGCATAATAGCTGGTAGAATAATTATGCAGGGCTTCCATATCACATTAGCATAATTGGGAGGGTAATCACCGATTTCATTGCACTAAGATGCAGAGAGTTGACGCAGTTGGTTCTTGCAGCTTTGTGGAGAGAATTAATGTATTTTTTCACACCACTGGAAACTCTTTTGTAGAAAGTAAAAAGTGGGTCATCAGTCTCTTTTCTTAACCCAGTACCATTTTATTTGATCTCTGTTATAAGACTTTGAGCTACTTATGCATTTAAAAATTGATTGGGGATGGTACTGGCATTTTCTAATTAACTATGAGTTAATTAATGACAAGTCATACTTTCATTCATATCTCTCATATCAGAACACATTGTCCAGAACCACTAGTTTCTAAATGTAAAACCAAATGAAAGTACTCAAAATATGAAAAAATAATTCAAATAATAATTTTGTAATTCAACTTTTTATTATTGTTCAACAGTCGAAACTTCGTACATCACCACAGTATGCAATATTCACCTTTCCTATCAATTACAAATCCACTAGTCACCATCAATGGAACAAAATTAAACAAGAGCACATGTAAATTATACAGTTTTTACATAGTCCTGCTCATCACCATTTTATTTGCTGCCAAAAATGATACCATGGTTGTTGTTTGTTTTGTTTTTTTTCCTCACTATGCAGTTTTCCCAACATGCTCTCATATGATGCATTTTCATTCATGCCATCAATCCAATCTTTTAGACCAGAGATTTAGGGGGCATTTCCATTTGCATGAAATAATCTCGCAGCTGTGATACAACCAATCTTAGAAAAGGTAAATTCAATTTTTTGCTATGTTTGGTACCACTGATTTATCTCCAAGAAGTCATAATAGTGAATTCACAGTTAAATTGAAGCCTAACCACTCTTCAAGTATTTTCAAATTTCTTTGCCAAATCATATGTAAATGGGTGCCCTCTTCTCCCTTACATTTTCAGCATAAATATTTTTAGCTATCACCATCCTGTAAAGTCTAGATGGTGTAAAAGTAGTATTTTGTAATTAATGAATGAATTTCCCCTAGCCTCCTTTGTGTTCTTACCCTCATTAGGTAGGATATCCATATGTTGAAATTTGTTTATTAGACAAAGTCTAAATCAATTTTATACCTTATTATTGTTTTCTGTCATTTAAAACAAGCAGCTTTACAATGCTACTGTGCTTTTTTAACACAAAACTGCCAGATATGGTTATTTGGGGGGGGGTTAGGGGGTTACTTAATGCAAATCAGTGTGATGTCAATTTAAAATGTGTGGGACTATCAATTGGCATTGTGTACAGCTGTGCATACACATGTGTGATAAACACCCTTTTCCCATGGTGGCCCTTGCACACAAATTTGTGAGATCCCAGGTACCCAAGGATAAATTTAACTGACAACTGGAATGCAACATCAGGGTCTGAGTTCATTCCGTACACATGTATATAGTGTGGAATACAAAAAAGAAGAATGGAGTATAGATTACGACTAACATAACCCAAGAGTCACTGAAGACACAATTCGCCAAACATTTCATAATCACAGTGGCAAGTGCGATAGTGAAAGAGAGAAACTGGCCCTATTTTAATATTTTATGCTGCATTTGATTCTGGGGGTTTTTGTCCATTGTATCTTACCTTCTAAGTATACTGGATGTACTGGATAAAATGACTTCCCCTAGATGTCCCTACAGTGGAGTCCCTGATTATTTTCAAGCGACGATTGAAGACCTACCTCTTTCTGAAATACTTAAATGAGCACTTTCCAAGTTTGCTTTGTAGAATTCAAGAGTTATATTTATGTTAGGTTTGTAATCTTGTGTACCAGTGTATATTTATTTATTGCTAGAGACTCAAAGCACTTTTGTACGTCGCTCTGGAAAAGGGCGTCTGCTAAATGGCACAAATGTAAATGTAAATGTATAAAGACATATACCAATGTAGTGACAAGCCTGAAACCAGTTGTCTGTCCAGAGAGTCTTGGACACATTTAATTTTTTCTGTGCATTTTTTTCTCCACTTCTTCCACATAACTCCTCTAAATCTAATGATATTAATATTATACCATAATTTCCGGACTATAAAGTGCACCCATATATAAGTCGCACTGAATTTTACAAATATTTTTATTTTTAACATAAATAAACCACACCTGTCTAAAAGCCTTATACACTAATGTACTTTACACAGGCTTTAACGAAAGACATGTTACACACGGTGTAACGGGTGAAATATGTTGCGCTTCCTTTAGGAGCATAGCGGTATTTTGGGAAAAGACCGGCACAGCATTTTTCCAGTGTTGCTGCGTGTGTTCAAGATGAGGATTATGTCATTATTTTCTGATGCTCATTTCTAAGTTTCTTTGACTAACCTGTAACGCTGTTGCCAAGAAAAATAAAAAAGCACGAGTTTTTTTCACGAATAAAATACAGTACTTTATTTTTGTACACATATAAATTTAAATGAGCAAAGATTCTTCTTATCTAGGTGATATAGACATAAATCGCCTTCTCCTCATACTTATGAATGACTTCATCTTTAAGCTCTCCTCTGGTTCTTCAGTCTACACATTACAGGACAGATCTATTACTAAGTACGATGAAAAAATTTCTCTAACCTCATCACAAGCTGCTTTCCGACACATCCGACACGATAAATATGATTTCTACATTTAATTTTTTATTTCCTGCAGAGAAATATATTACATTATATAGTAAAATATTTTACATATAAGACATAAATTGAATCCAGGAGCAGTCTACCTGCACCACAGAGATTTGTAGAGATTTTATTTTATTTTTTTCACTGCTAGGTTCCTGTTGTAATTATTCTTTTTTGATTCCTGACTGTATATAGTGTGTGGTTAAAGAAAACTGGCCTCGTTTCTGTAGATCAATGCGGAATTGCTGGATGGATGAAGGTCAACCAGGAGCTGTACTTTGTCTCAAACCCCCAACTGAATCAAATCGACCATTCGGATTAAGTTGTTCAGTGCATTTCCATTTCATTCAGTTGAGCATATCAGGTTACACTGAATGCTGAGTTGGTCACTTGTGTATTTAAAAGCCAGCCTATACAACTAGATTCATTTAATTTAATTGAAGCAGCGAGCGCTAGTAATGAACACAGCAGAGCATCTGTTTTTTTAGCCACACTGTCCGGTTTATCGCCTCAGATTCCACCTCAAATTTTGTTTTGATACCTTCTATGACCTTGTATAAGTAACATGTCTTATCTAACAGCTAATTAAAAGCTGTTGCATCTAAGAGTTTTACTCTCCAGGTACATATGCAATAGAAGTTTATTCGAATTTCACAGTCACCTGTGTTAGATTATGCGATGTCCTTATTTCCCATAAAAATGAAACTGACTGCGCCAAGAAGTGCGCACCAGAGATAAAAATAAACTCCAAGACAGAGTTAATATCTCTGAAATTAAACTCTTGGAGTGTAGGAAGCAATAAAGTAATTAACAGGATGATGTCTGCGATTGGAATCCTTGGGAAGTGGTTTGGGATCTAATAAACTTCATTTTTTAGACACACACACACACACACACACACACTTGCTTGTGACATTTATTTAACTGGGATTCATTGTGAATTTTGTGTGGCAGTTCGATTTGTGTGTATACAGCAGGATGAAGAGATATAATGTGTTTGTTGTGGAGCTGATGGCATGATGTAATTTCCTGTTTTGTCCACATCGGGCTGTTGTATTCAGCGATCACGTCTCCATACGTCACCGGCAACATTGTGTTTCGATGGTAATGCTTGCAAAGTGTGCGTGTGTGTGTCCACTCGTGTGCGCCCGTCCCACAGCCCACCGTGCTGCCTTTTCAGCAATCAATAGGCACGAACATCATTCCAGCGTCATCTCCATGGAAACCAGCTTTCTCCGCAGTTCAGATTGGCTCTGACTCAGAGTCTGCCTGCTTGCAATTGGTTGGCTGATTGCAGCCATCCCACCCCCATTTTCCTTCTTTATCATATAGATACACACAAACACGCACTGGCTTTTTCAGGCAGGTTTCAACCGAGCATTCTTCCGTCCGTCATCCTTTCGGATAAAATGTTGTCCCGGCGAGCACGGATTAGGCAGCAGGGAATAAGCAGAGGACTGTTTCATTTTATCCTTCAAGTGGCATGATTGCAGAAGAGGAGGGTTTTAAAGAGAGAAGAGACGAAGATGGATACATAATGTACAAACGTGCTTTCATGTAGAGGAGCTTATTTAGGAAGCGTTTTCATTTTAAATAGGCATCCTGTATCTTTTGAGAGATCCTCAGACAATCTTATGAGGGAGCAGAAGCCTGCACTTAATGGTAGCACATAAAGATGTGCTTTAGACAGCTTTAGAGCTGCATCCTTACGTATGGACTAAACTGTCTCATGCAGACTTGTGTCACCCCAGGAAGCAACGTGACATTCATCTCAATTTTCATCTGAGCATGATTCTGAGGGACATTCTGCACAGTTGACTGCTAAGTCCTGTCCACCTTACCATTACAGTACAAGAGAGGAGCAGTTGTTCTCTGTCGTGATGCAGTTCTTGCTTTTCTATGAATAGGCACCAGTTTGATCGCTCGTTTACTGTGACAGTGCATTTTTGCTTTTCGACGTGATTCCTGGGGGCGACTCTCAAACTAATGCGCTGTGCAATTGCACTGAGTGCAAACCGATCATTTCACCTCAAACTCCAAAGTCAGCCTATGCCGGGCTGTTCTCCTTATCTCTTTTTTTCTCTTAACGAACCCCTACTGCCTTTCATGTCTCTCTGTCCATTGATTCACAAAAGCGAAAGGGCTGTTATTCCTTTACTGATCACCGTAATCGCTTCAGCCTCAGGCTTGAATGAAGCTCCAACACTGCCTTCCTGTTGCCTTGCAATTTTATGTGCTTTTTCTGGCGTAGTATTGACCTCCCCTGCTTTACTCAGCGTGCAGTAAAAGGGAGCTATGCATGACCTGTGCACCTCGCCGGAACCCCCTGAACCCTTGCAGCACTTCTCTTCTGTAACTGCCTCCAGTGCAGGTGAACCTGAACCTCCAGTAGGAACAGAACCACCAGAGGAGAAAAAGCCGGAAATAGAGAAGGGAACGTCGAGCACTGTGAACATGGCAAGCCTGAGCCTCACGACCATAACGAAGGAGAATGGCAGCATGCTCGGAAAACGTCACCATTCCCTATACGAGGATTTTAGCAACTACGAGGCGCAAGGGTTCAGAAAGGTAAGCAGATTGCTTCGAAATGTATCCTGAGAATTTATAGGATGCAACACCAACATAAAAACTAAGGGGGCATAATGGGACTCATAGCTGTGTTTATTCTCTTGTACAGTTTTCAGTATGTTGCTGTTATCTGCATTTATTTTCTAGAATATGGAATGTACAGAACATAACAGCAGTTATGTTAGACTGTTAGAAGAAAATATTCAGTGACTGGATGGTATGATGTGGTCGGATGCAATCGCAGCATGTCTGGAAGTGTTTTATTTCCCTTACACTGCAGCAGTTCAGCAGCCATCATGTTAACACACTGTACAGTTTGTCCGTTTATAATAATGTTTAATGTTGTTGAGTGCCTATGAAATGAGTTAGCTGTAGTTATAGCGGCTTTGAACTTTAAATCGTTCTCACAACCGCGTTTCTTCTCTCCTATATAAAACAATGCAGTTATGTTAAAATGCAAAAAGCAAATCCTTCCATCCTGGATATTCTGCAGTGTCGTAAGAATTTATCATGGACTGTTCCCTCGCCATATAATCTCTGACCCTGGCGACTCCTTTCGAAAAGTTAACGGAACACCAGTAAACTCCAGGAAGTTGTTAGTATAGAAATAAAGATATGAAGATGAAGATAGACTCCGCTGTACGGACATCTAGGGGAAGTTCATTCCACCACCTCGGTGCCAGAACAGAGAAGAGCCTTGAAGTATAGAGTAGTGTTACGGTACTAGGATAAGCCATAGTATATAAAAAACCTTCTTTCTGCTACTCCTATTAGGGGTCGTCACAGCGGATCATCCGCATGTTTTGATCTGGCACATGTTTTTACGCTGAATTCCCTTCCTAACGCAACCCTCCCCATTTATCCGGGCTTGGGACCGGCACTAAGAGTGCACTGACTTGTACAACCCTAATGGCTGGGGTTGGTTCCCTGACCGGGAATCGAACCCCATAGTGTATGACTTTTAAAATGTTAAAAGAAGCGTGGATTGTTCATATTTGTATAAAATATTACCCCGCTGCTCCATGACGAGGAATACATGCCCTAGACTGTTGCACATGTTATAGGTTGGCATTAAAACATGCCCCCAAGTACGTTTTGCCTCTGACCTAGACACATGCACTCTATTATGCTTTAAGTATAACACAGCACTTACTTGCCATGCAGATCTGTTATGCTTTGGAGGGGTTTTTTCTGTTGTGCTTTTGGCTGCTGTTTTGTCCTTCATTGCCATGTTGAAACACATATGTGCATTCTAAAACAGTGCTGACCAGCCTGTCTGTCTCCCAGACGAGCCGAATGTGGGCCAGTTAGCAGTAGCACAGGGGTAATGCGTTTAGCAGGAGCTATATACAGACACAGCGGGCGACCTCAACCCATATTTTACTGTTTCAGAAAAGAAACAGAACAGTGCCACATCCAGTGTGTCCTTCTAAATCAAAAAGGCATTTCAATGACTTCCTGTGGCACTTTAGTGGTGATAAGATTTGGGAAGGACATACACGCAATAGACATGCATACACACACACAAACATACACACACCATAAGTGGCCTGACCACAAGCCTATTTTTTTTTATTTTATTTTTCTCATTTTAGTTGATATATGTACATCCAAAATATCTTGACATGTTTTAAATATCACTTCTAAAATAAATAATTGGAAACCATAAAGCAGAATTTGCATCCTGATTGTTTTTCGAGAGATCAGTAGTAGATTTCTAAGAGAAGATCATTCACCATTTATTATTGATTAGACAGCACATGGACAAAATGGATTGCTACAATTTAAAGATCCATGATTTGGGAGTTAGAGGTTAAAAAAAAAAAAGATAGTAAAAAAGTGGCAGGACAGAATAAGATTCCCCTGGTGCCTGTCCTCCGAAAAAAATGTCTGCGCATGCCACCCACATTCTCATGTTCTAAAGGCCTGCAATAAAAATACCCAAGCGCAGAGGTAGCGTGTGCGAGAGTTGCGTGAATGCGAGCATACAGTTTCTTCACAGTTTCATGTTGGCTTTCGCATACGAGTGCTCCTGTACTGCAGGCAGACCTGTTTAAAATTCATGACTATGTCCATGGCTGCAAGAAAAAAGCCTGCATTCGACTTAACTATTTTTGACCTCGGTGTGATTAAAATTTGGTTTAGGGCTACAACTAGCGATTATTTCGACAATCGAATAATCGGGCAATTAATTTTCAGATTAATCTGATTATTATTACTATTCTTTCTAAATATTTGCGTTTGGAATATAATGAATTTTATTTTGTATAATGATTAAATGATATATACATACATTAAAAACAAACATTTGAGCGTTTGTATAGTAAAACTGCAGTAAATCATGTTTGAAAACAGAAGTTTACTGTTGTGGTACTAATGTACAAATGCTATAAAAGAAAATAAAACAGTTTGTTGCAATGCATGCTCATAGCATATTTATATATAGCATATTTTAGAATATTTAGCATATTTATGCTAGCTTTTGCATTTACAGCATTTGGAACATACCCGAGTTTAGAATGACTAATAATGATCTCAATTATACACGACTGAGGGCAGAGGTCCAGCTTTGGCAGCTTGATGGTGCTGGGACCTAAACTCAGGACATTCTGATTAGGAGTCCAACACCTTAACCATAGCTACTATGTAATTGATCTGCATCTGCCAGTCAAGTAGCATCCCTGCCTGAAGTTTAGTAAGACCTTTGGCCACTTTAGATCTGTGTAAAAAGTTAAAGTTTTTAACGTAAATCTGCATTTGGACATTTGTGTGTAACGCTGCATTAAGTATACTGTGGCCTTTATTCAGTTGGACATATTATGGAGAAGATATACCACTGACCAATGTTTACTTTCCTCAAAAACAGTGGACCCCAGTAAAGTTCTGATCCAACCTCAGTTGTTTAATGGGTAATTTATTTTGGCCATGTTGTCTTGTTAATGCTAAAAGCTTGCTTATTGGTCCATTGGTTGCTTTGCTGCTTAGCGGATAATCATAAATAGACATTGTTTGGCATAATGCTCAAGAAACAAGGTCTTAATACATGTTAATGATTTAACCCTTTTTCTAGCTAAAAAGAAATCAGTGTTAGTTAGAGCACATAAAGGCAGGAGAAAGAGGCCCTTAAAATGATGCATTGGAGATTATCATATAGAGCGCTAGTCTCAGCAGGAGGCAGAGAGCAGCATGTGTGTGTGTGTGTGTGTGTGTGTGTGTGTGTGTGTGTGTGTGTGTGTGTGTGTGTGTGTGTGTGTGTGTGTGTGTGTGTGCCCTCCAAGGAGTAATAAGGAATAATGAGTTTTCATGAACGTGGAAGCAACGCACATCCTAATACTACTACCATGTGTGTGGTTTTATGTGTTTGGGGTTGTGGGGGGTTGAGATGTGAGGCTTTTTATGGTTGTGGGAGCAATAATGGGTAGGGCGTCAACCACCCTCTTTTTGTTTGTTTTTGATACAAGAGAGTAATGTTTCCAGAGCCAAAATTCTGTTATTAATCCAATGCCGGCAAATTAAACATGAACATCTGATAAAGCATTCAAGGTGGTGGTGTTGGGGTGCCATTATTGCTGAATGGTGAAATAGTGAATGATGAAAAAGCTAATTGAATTGGCCTAAATAAACGAAATTGTTGCACATTAATGGCATGTTCGCATGATACAGGACTATTGCTAATATCAGGCCAGTGCTGAAACTGACTATCAGATTTGGTAGGGTTTTGGATATGTGCTTAATGGAAAACTTCACCCTAAAACACATGAAAATGCATTTTGTTGATATTGAGATATTTACAGCTAATGTGTTGGTTGATGCTGTGCTTTATTTTTGCTATTTCTGTAAAACTATCCCCATGGTTGCCTCTCTCCATTCAATTGGGACATAGCTAGCTCATGCACAAAGGTACTGTAGACGAGAGAAAAACAATCAACAATGTCTAACATAAAACATAGCAGCATGAGCTTCTTTTCTCGTCCACCATTTTTCCAGGGACTTCGATAAGATAAGATTTTATACGCCCCACAGTCGGGAAATTTCCATGTTACGACAGCAAAAAAAGTGCAAATTTGTAGCAGAAATACAGTACAAATATATGCAGTACAGTATAAAAATACAAAAGACAAAAACAACAATAATAGTAGTAGTAGTTACGCTATCAAACAAACAATTTGCAATGAGTAATATTGAACTGTTTCAAACTAAAAATGTAATTACTGTTATTGCACAGTTAAACAAAAACGGTATTAACACTGTGCATGATGGTGACTGGTTCACTGGAAGCAGCTCTGATTGTAAAGTCTAATCGCTTCTTCAGACACTTAGGGTGTAACATTTTGTCACTGAAAGAGCTGCTCAGATATGCAACTGTTTATACAGGGGGCTAGAGTCAGTCTACAGCAATGATGATAGCTACCATACTCCTTTCTCCCACCTCCTGTACTGTGTCCAGGGGCATCCCCAGGACTCAGCTGGGCTTCCTGATCAACTTGCCCAATCTCTTCCTATCTGCAGTAGAGATGCTGCTGCACCCACAGACCACTCCATAGAAGATGGATGAGGCCACCACAGTAGTGCACCCTGCACTCCAAAAGACCTTCTCCTCCCCAAGAGAAAGAGTCTGCTCTGTCCTTTTTTGTAAATTGCTTCTGTATTATCTTTCCAATTTGCTGTTCAGATAAACACTCAGGTATTTTAAGAGTCCACTCTCTAAATGCCCTTCCCTGAAGGTTCACTGGTGAAAGTGAAGAGTGTTTGTGCAGGCAAAAATCCACCAACAGTTCATACAGCAACGCAGCGGTTATGCCGAGTTACACCTGCAACCCGGTTCGGCTTAGTGATCTGCGACACGAGAAGCATTATGGTGTCACTGGTATTAGGATGGAATCTGTTGGAGTCTCTGTATTGAATTCCATCGGCACTACTATCAGCAGGTTACCGGACAGCATTGTGGGTAAAACCATTAAGGAGTAAAAAAAAAATTCCAATCAGAATTTTATCGCAGGATAAATCTTCGATGCGGGCGAATTATAACGATTAAACTGCAAGTCACTCAGGGTGGATTTGATGCGTTCATCAATTTTAGAGCCAGAAATACCCAATAAAGCATTGCTAATAATACTATGGTTTCCATATAACATAAAGGTTATTGATTTTTGTCAATAATGTATAAATGAGATAAAAAAAATAAAAAAAAAACACTTCCACCCTAGTTTATGTGCTCTTTTTAAATTACTTTAGTTAATGTTGTTGCATCGAAGTCATTCAGATTTAGATGCATGCCCTATGTGGAGAACCAAAACTCTGCAGTGCTAAACCTGTGCCAAGACTATACTTACATTAATGAAACTTACAAAGTTTGGAATTCCTGACAGCACTCCTACTTGCCTTGCAGTTTGTGTGTATAAGGAAAATTTGTATAGTGATACACACCAAACAGGCATAACATTATGAGCAGTGTTGTGCTCGTTACTAAAAAATAGTAACTAGTTACAGTTACTCGTTACTTGATTCAAAAAGTAACTTAATTACTTTGTTGATTACTTACACCAAAAAGTAATGCGTTACTGTTAAAAGTAACTTTTTAGTTAATTTTTTAAAGAACGTTCTTTAATGTTCCCATTAATGCCCTTTTATGCGTTATGGTCTATACAAACACAAAACTGGCTTAAACACAAAATCATTTTTAAACACTACTTTATTAAAGCCAGACCAGCACAAACTGAATATATCACAAGGATTTCTGAAATAAATAACAAAACAAGCCGAATAATATATTCACAATCAAAAACTAAAGTGGCTTTTGCATCATAAAAGCTGTTGTGTTGAGCCCTTAAAAATGTTCCTTTCACAGCTTAAGTATGAAAACTATCAACAATGTAGAACAGAACACCGGGTTAGCTTCTAGCTACTAGCTCCTCAGGCATGGCGTTTCTGGAGGTGCTTCGACAGATTGGAGTTGCTGTTTATCGCAGTAGATACGACCTTTGAACCAGAAAGACACAGCTTACATTTGACTAAAAAGTTTTTGTCTTTATGCTCAACTAAAGTGAAATAATGAGCATATTTCAACTTTGAGAAACTCGTCTTGCTCTCGCCTCGACTCGCCATTACTGCCACACAGACCTGAATAAACGGAGACACGCCCACATTTCGTCTTCTTCGTGTTCACAGTGGTTCATCCACCAATCCTACAATGCGTCGCTGCTGTAAACATGTTAGACTGTAGGCTACACTTCAGCCAAAATTCATTCATTTAAAAAAGTAACGGGTAACGCACCATACAGTAAAAGTAACGGAGTTACTTTATTTAAAAAATAATTCGTTATTAGTAACGTGTTATTGCCCAACACTGATTATGACATTATAACATTATGACCGCTGAGTAAATAACACTGATTATCTCCTCATCGTGGTACCTGTTAGTTGGTGGGGTATTTTAGGCAGCATTTTGTCCTCATAGTTGATGTGTAAGAAGCAGGAAAAATGGGGAAGGATTTGAGCGAGTTTCACAAGGGCCAAATTGTGATGGCTAGACGACTGGAGCAGAGCATCTCCAAGACTGCAGCTCTTTTAGGATGTTTCTAGTCTGCAGTGGTCAGTATCTATCAAAAGTGCTCCAAGGAAGGAACTGTGGTGAACCGGCGACAGGGTCATGGGTGGCTAAGGTTTATTGATGCACGTGTGGAGCGAAGGCTGGCCTGTGTGGTCCGATTCAATGGACAAGCTCCTGTAGCTCAAATTGCTGAAGAAGTTAATGTTGTTAATGCTCAAGTAGTCACAACTGTTTTGGCAGAAAAAGTGGACCAACACAATATTCGGCAGGTGGCCATAAACCTATGCCTGATCAGTGGCCTATAAAGTTTTGCCTGATCAGTGTAGAAATGTGTGATGTTCTGAAATTGTAAAGTTTGTTTAAGGACAGTGAAGGGCATTACATCATCTCATGCTGTATCTCAGAAACCCTAATGTGTGTCATATTTTTTGGAGGCGTGTTGCAATTTAACTCCCGGATCTCCTCTGTTCTATTTTTTTATGTTCTTTTATGGTTTTTTTATTTTTTCGTCTTCACCTGACATGGCCTTAAAAACTTTTCTCTCATGACTCCTTCTGTATTATGTTGGCTCCTTTGTTTAGAAGTATGAGGAAATTAAACTTTTATGAGCAGGTGAATAATATTCCCTGCACCCATCAGAGTTATTAAATGCTGAAGCTAAATTGTATTGGCTTTATTGTCTTTTTTTATACTCAATCAAGCACTGAGATAACAGCTATTGTATGACGCTAATAAAGCCAGTTCAGGCTTTTGGATAGCAGATAAAGACACGGGTGATGTTTGCCGTTTCTTAAATCCCGTGCTTTTTTAACAGTTGGATTTTTTGCTTCAGATTGCAGACAAACAGCATCATACATTAAATATAATACAGCATGGAGGCTCTCAAACATAACGAGCAGATGCCTTTTATTAATTGAACTTTATTTTCACTTTATAACCACAAACTTAAAAGTATTTTATTGGGCTTTTATGTGATAAACCAACACAAAGTATCACATAATTGTGAAGTGGAAGAAAAATGATACACAGTGTTAAAGATTTTTTTTTTTTTTTACAAAAGACCCAGAGGGCCCATGTTAACTCCCATGGAGGCCCATGGAGGAGCTGCAGAGATCTACAGCTCAGGTGAGAGAGTCTCTCAACAGGACAACTATTAGTCATACACTCCACTAATCTGGCTATTATGGAAGAGTGGCAAGAAGAAAACCATTGTTGAGAAAAAAAGAATAACAAGTCCCATTTGCAGTCATGCAGGGGACACAGCAAACATGTAGAGGAAGGTGCTGTGGTCAGATGAGACCAAAATGTTTTGGCCTACATGCAAAACACTATGTGTGGCAGAAACCTAACATTGTACATCAGCCTGAACACATCATCCACTGTGGAACATGGTGGTGGCAGCATCTTGTGGTAGGGATGCCTTTCTTTAGCAGGGACAGGGAAGCTGGTCAGAGTTGCTGGGAAGATGGATGGAGCTAAATACAGGGAAATCCTGGAAGAAAACCTATTAGAGGCTGCAAAGACTTGTAACTGGGGTGGAGGTTTACCTTCCAGCAGGACAATGACCCTAAACATACAGCTATAGCTACAATGGAATGGTTGATATCAAAGCATATTCATGTCTTAGAATGGCCCAGTCAAAGTCCAGACCTAAATCCTATTGAGAATCTTTTGCAAGACTTGATTTGCTGTTCACAGACGTTCTTCATCCAATCTGATTTAACTGGAGCTGTTTTGCAAAGATTACAGTGATGCATTTTTTTCACATAAAAAAAAAGATTCACAAATTCACAATTATGCAGTACTTTGTGTTAGTCATTCACCTAAAATTCCAATAAAATATACTGAAGTTTGTGGTTATAACGTGACAAAAAGTGGACATATTCAAAGGGGTATGAATACTTTTACAATGCACTGTACATTCCAAAATAAGCAGATGTGCAGAAAAGAATTGCACATCTGCAAAAAAAAGAGAAGGAATCTCAAATGCCTAATAGTTGCCTGTCGAAATTATGCTTATTTACACTAAGATCAAAAATAAACTCTTTAAATGCCAAGACAGGGGTCTGAATGATCCAATTATTGAATTATTGTCAATAATTTGACGTGTTCCTACTGACATGGATGCATTAGTTATTTTTGCAGTTCTTGGCACAAGCAAGCCTATAACACACAAGCCTAGTCTTGCTTTTGATGAAAAGTGAAAAAAGTGCATCACTGTAACTTCAGAATATGGTGGGGCAGTGATACAGATAATCATTTTCAACCATTAAATGTAATGAAGTACTGTGTTTAATGCTTTATTTTTATTAGGGTAATGCTTGGTGCAGCACTTTAGTCATTCCCTCTATATTGAATATATCAGAGCTCGAATTGTGATGTTTTAGTATTTGTTTAGACAGAAATGCCTATTCATTAACATAAAAGCCAGATGGGATGATGGATGAAAGTATTTTAATTCCATTTGCACCTACCATAGAAAACCGCATTCATTTCTCTTACCACATTTTAAAAGTAGATTCAGCGAATAATTTTACTGAGCAGGAAAAAATGGATTGTATTTTAATTTTCAGAAAGTTCCAGAAATAATTACCATTTTATAAAAAATGGTTTTGAAGAAAATCGATCTGCTGAGTCGAGTCACACTGCTGTTTTGTCCATAATCAAGATTAATCATGTTAAATGATCAAAGACTTGGAGTCCTTGTGTGTGTGTGTGTGTGTGTGTGTGTGTGTGTGTGTGTGTGTGTGTGTGTGTGTGTGTCTGTTGGAGTATGTCGGTCTCTCCAGGTTTGGCATGAGAACAGAGCGCTGATCGAAAATCCAGCACTGTGTAACTCACTGCATGCTTGAATTTTGTGTTCCACTTTACACACACAAACTCAGGTTCAATTTTTCTAGAATGATGGGTGACCTTTAATATAAGTGATTCTTGACATTTTTTCTCTCTCAGAGAACGGATGACAGAGTGCCTGAATTTTAGTTTTGTTGCTGCCTGAAAAAGCAATCATCTTTATATATATATATATATATATATATATAAAGATATAACAATATTGGTCTATAGCAAATATTACTGAGGGAAAATGCATTTAGGTCTGTGTATCTATCTATCTATCTATCTATCTATCTATCTATCTATCTATCTATCTATCTATCTATCTATCTATCTATCTATCTATCTATCTATCTATAAATATATATATATAAATATTGTTATATCTTATAGTTATTATTTCTGATAACTAAAAAATATGCTTTTACCCCTAATTTCATTATTTCCCTATGCTGTTAAATGTTTATCTATTTGCCTATTTATTATGATCCTAATTCTATTTTATCAGGTTATGTCATAAACTTCTGACAGACAGCATTCTAGGTTTCATCATCTTTTCAGTTACACCCGAGCAGAAGAAAAAAAAGTGAAACAATGCTGCATACTATGTGCCTTCTGTTTCTCTTAACCCTCAAACCCTTATTCTGCCATCGCTGCGCAGCCTGTCAGTGCGAATTGCCGATCAAAGCCAAACACCCACGCACATACACACACACACACACACACACACACACGATTGTAACCTTCTTAGATGCAACACAACTCTATTTATCTCACCCCCTTTGACTGAACATTTGTCAGGGTCTGACATCATTATGTCTGCTTTAGTTTTTGCCTATTCTGGAAAGCAGTTTTACAGCCAGCAGCGTTAAAGGAAACACGTATTTTTCCGTGCGACTTGAAAATGCAAGATTCTCCAGTGGTTTCTAAAAACAAAAGCAAGAAAATCAGTCTAAAGAAATAAAGTTCTACAAAGCAGTTCCTGGCACACCTGTCATACACGAACACACTTTTCATTATTGTGGTGTTTCTGAGCTGTGAATTTATTTTTCTTTTATTAATAGAAGTAGTGCAGCCGAACTCGTAGTGTCATTTTTATTTATTTATAGGCCACATCAAAATTCAGAAGCGTGAATATTATCTTAGGGAAGTGAGAAGCAAAGCAGCTCTGCTTCTGTATTCATCTGGCACACATACACATTATCATAATGCATGTTTATTTC
The DNA here is from genome assembly GCF_014805685.1 of Silurus meridionalis. NCBI lineage: Eukaryota > Metazoa > Chordata > Actinopteri > Siluriformes > Siluridae > Silurus > Silurus meridionalis. The sequence goes on from NC_060908.1 coordinate 6,368,607, forward strand.
ACAGTGGATTCAGGCAATTCATGATGTTTGTGGGGGAAAATGCAAAAAAAAAAAAAAAAAACCATTATTTGCAGAAAGAAGCAGCTGAATTGCAAACCATGTCAAAAGTAAATAAAATGTCAATTTCTATTATTTTATTTTTTTTTGCATGTGTATTGATGTAGACTGAAAATTGGGGCTTCTTCGATCCTTATCTTCCACCTACACAAACACAGGCCTCTTTTTAGGATGTTAAGCTTGTTATCAGATCAGGCCGCCCCTTCCTGTCACGTGTGAGCGGAAAGACTCTTGTGCCTGTAGTTTTCAGTCTTTTCATCTTCTTTTTTTTTTTTTTTTTTTTACATTTTATTTATTGACTAATATTATAACTTCTTGATCAACATACAAACAGTTAAAGTTGTGAATGAAGTGGATATTATCTGGTTAATACATTTTGCTCATTGATGTCCGAGTTGTTTGCGAGATGCCGTTTTTTTTTTTTTTTTTTTTTAAAGGCTAAAGGCTGCTGTTTTTTTTTTTATCGAACTTAAGCTTCGAATTTGCCTCTTTTCAGTGAGTCAGTTTATCTGAAACTGAAAATGGGGTGACTCTTTTGCTCCTAAACAGCTCATCACTAACATGAAATGACTCTTTTCGGCTCCCAAAAGGTTCACTGCCATGTGAGTCAGATTTTTCTGGCTCCCAGTAGCCTCATGCCGTGGTGAGTTGACTGTTTCTGCTCCCAAGCAACTTATGTCAACGTGAGTCGACTCTTTTGGCTCCGAACCAGTTAACTGCTAACGTAAATGGACTCTTTTGGCTTTTTGTGCTGTGCGACAGGTGAGGAAGCTGGCTTTAAAAAAAAAAAACAGACGCATGAATGCTGCCAACTTTGCTTTGGAGGTTGCCTCTTCACAAATAAGCCTGCAAAGAGTTGGCTGAAGACAACCTGTCCAAGAGCATGGATTACTGGAACTATGTCCTGTGGTCTGGTTTGGTTTAGATGATTTCCAGCATGTGTGGTAACACCCTGGTGAGCAGTACCAAGAAAATTGGGTCTGGCTCACAGTCAAGCATGGTGGTGGTTGCATCATGGTCTGGGGCTGCGTAAGTGCTGCTGTTACTGGGGAGCTATGGTTCATTGAGGGAAACATGGTTTCCAACTTGTATTGTAATATTCTGAGCCGTTCCTTCAGAAACTGGGCCGTACGGCAGTTTTCCAACATAATAACGACCCCAAAATCCATCCTCTTCAAAAAATGATTGATTTTTGGGTTTTAGTGCTTTCAAAAAGAACATAGAGAAGAATTAAATTTCATTGTAATCCAAACATATGAGAAAATTGGTCAATACTTTTGCAATACACTGTAAGTTATAAGTTATAAATGAATATTTATTAAAATTAAATAAATAAAATATTCATAAAATAATTTATGAATCTACAAAACAATTTTTATTAAGTCATAATAAAAAAAAAAAAAAAATCATACAACTGAAACTGTAGATATTTCAATTTAACCACTTATACACTGAATTTTTCGAATGTTGCTTTACATTCTTACATGCTTTTATTCTTTTGGTCATTTTAAATGCAGAACAATTTTGCATGGCGTTCCAGCTTTTAGTTTAGCACATGGCAGAGGAAGTTTAACATTATGAAGCTCTTTTATTATAACTTTAAAATCAGTGTGGGCAGAAAGAGATCTAGAAATTATGTAGGTGCATGCTGCAGTTTTTGCTTTCTGGTGTGCAATTTTGGTTTGGTTTCTTCACTAGATTGCTTGAAATGTTGTACTTAGCATAAAATAATGCAATGTTCCTTCAAGGTTGACACCCACAAGCAGGCACACAAGCAATTTTCGAGTTCTGAAATTGGGAGAGTCTGTTGGCATGCTGAATCTCCTAAAAAAAAATGGCCTGTCTTTTTTTGTTCCTTAGCCATTACTCAGACACACATACACAAACACACCTAAACCTACTTTAGTTGTGGCTATCGTTCCCTCTTGAGCTACAAATGTATGCAGACCTTAACACCATAATGCCATCAATAAAATTACAATTTTTTAAAATGTCATATAATTTTGCATAATATTTTTCATGAATAATGTTATTTTTTTTGTGAGGAAAAGATTGTACACAAGCGTTGGCTTCAGGTTTAGTTGGGAGGCGGAGGCTTAGTGGTTAAAGCATTGGATTTTACCTCAGGTCATAAGTTTAAATCCCAGCCAGACCACGCTGCCACTCCTGGGTTCCTGTTAACCCCATGGCTTTTCAGTTGTACAAATGAGATAAATATACAGTAAGTTGCCCTGGATAAAGGCATCTACCAAATACTGTAAATGTAAATGTAAGGCTTTTGTACATATATAAATACCTTGGTATTTTGTTTTTAAGTTTTAGTAATCCCATGTACACTGTATATATAGATTCTGATTCTTGTTTGGAGTGTAACTCGTTGTAGCCTGCTGCTGTTAAAGCTCGTCCACCTCAAGTTTTGACAGTTTGTGAGCTGCGTTTCTGCTCACTATGGTTGTAATGTTTGGTTACTTGAGGTACTGTAGACTTTCTGTCAGATTGAGCCAGTCTGGTCTTTCTGACTTCTAAAGGAATTTTATTTTATTGCTCTATTTTTTGAGTATGCTCTATGTGAAAATACCAGAAGAATTTCCTTTAAATATTAGTATTTTTTTTAAATCCCCATCTGGCACCAGCAAACCGCAGTCAAAGAACCAGAGTGCACAACTTTTCTCTCTTCTGTTGTTTAGTCTGAACTTTGCGCAGCACTCTTGCCATGTATCTGCATAAATCTGTGTTGTGTTGCTGATTGGATTATTTTTATACGAGCAGCTGAACCGATATTCCTAATAAATTGGTGTATTCCAGGTTTTTCCTTTGCAGATAAAAACACAATCACCACCTGGTTGCCTTGAATATAGATATTCTCACACCACCAAAGACGTTCGTAGAGGTCTCAATGGTGTCAGTGTATGACACTTTCGACATTTTACTTGCGGGATAGACTGAGGACTTATGAATTATTGACCAGAAGATAAGAGGAAGCGCTAGACCCTCCCATAGCATGTCTTGTCTTTGTTCAGCGCTGCAGACAAAACATGGGGAGAGATGGACAAAAACATGTGTCTTAATCAAAACATCAGTAACAATAACTGTGTCTTTAGGTAGAGTCTCATGCTCGGTTTACTGTCTGAGTTTCCTTCAGGTTGATCTGTTTGGCAAGATGATTAAACACCCCAGTAGGTTGATCAGCCGCACTAAACAGGTGTGAATAAATGAGCGTGTGAATGTGTGTGGTGTCCAGATTGTAGCGGTGTCTCACATTCGGTGATCCTGTGATAGACCTCGGACTCTTCATGGTCTTGTCCAGGATGAAGTAGTTTCTAAAAATGATTTATTAAATAAATTATTGAGCTGAAATCTGATATGTTTTAAAGTTAATAACCTGCTCCTGGATGATGGTTGATAGCAGGATGTTGAGGAACAACTCTCTCAAAGGGGATAGATTATTATTATTATTATTATTATTATTATTATTATTATTATTATTATTATTATATGCCAATTACAGAGTCCTCAGGTGTGGATAGAAATGTGAATTAATTACCCCCAGTTAATTACCACTAATCATGACTAGCAGAGGCAAAGTAGGCTTTACTGGCTTGTGGCAGCATTAGATGCTTTCGAGATGAAAAGCTGAAATAGTTAGGTGAAGCTTAAGACCCTCAATGGATACTGAGTCGAAATATGAATTATATATCGTGCATTGCAACTGAAATTTGATTGTCTACTGTGTTTCCAATATGTAGGTATAAAACAGTAGTTTTGAATTGATTTATTTATTATGATCAAACACATTTGCTAGTAATTATAATCTGCATAAAAATTACAGTTTTTATGCTAAGCATTTGCTCCTGGATCATAGGTGATAGCAGGAAGTTCACAGGGGCTATATCCGAAATGCCATTGTTTCCATACAAACAGGATGTACTATAGTCATGTGTACAGTGTAGAGTTAGACAGTATCATCATCATCATCATGATCATCAACACTCACCATGCTCTCTTGTTTCATGTTTCACTTTTAAGCTTTATTTTTGGCAAAAAAATATTTATTTAGAAATCACTGCACCAAATGCAAAGAATTTGACGAGGATTTAGGAAAGCTGCAGTTCCCTCACGATAACACTCGGTATTCAGAACAGCGTGGGCTGTTGGGATCTGAGTCAACGATTTGTCTCTTTGCATTCACACAGCTAATGTATTCTTTGTTTGCTTAATCTTTGTCTCTCACTTTCTTTTTTCTCGCTCTGCCTCTCATTTGGCTAATTAGTAGTTCGTTTAAACGTTCATCATTCACCGAGATGCTTCAGTGTTCAGAAGAGTGTACACTCATATGCACACAAACAGGCTCAATGAACCTTTAAGGACCTTTTGACATTTGGGTGGTATTTTATTCAGCTCATGCTCCTGACACAGTTTTACACACATATGCACAGACAAACACAATGATTAGTGCAACTAAACCATTATATTGCCTTGCATACACTATCTGGACAAAAGTATTGGGACACCTGATTTTTCCAGCCACATTCCCCAAACTGTTCCCACAGAAATGGAGGCACACAAATGTATAAGATGTCTTTGGGTGTGGTAGCATTACATTTTCCCTTCACTTTAGCTAGGAGACCCAAACCTGTTCCAGCATGACAATGTGCGCAAAGCCAGCTCCATAAGCTTATGTTTTCCATCAGTTGGAGTGGGAGATCTTGAGTGGCCTGCTATAGAGCTCTGACCTAAAACACTTTTGGGACACAGGCTTTCTTACCCTACATCACTACCTGACTTTAATAAAACTCTTTGTGGCTAAATTAACACAAACCTTTACAAGCACCCTCTAAAATCTAGTGGAACATAGATTTCTACTTTCCATAAGAGTTGAGGTTATTATAACAGCAAATAGTGACCAAATGTATGTATATGTAGCATATTACCTCGAGGCTGTCAGAATTCATTTCAACATTCTACTCTAATGCAGGCTTTTAGATTTGTTTATTTCTTTAAAAGAGAAATTCTTCGATGTATACATTTCCATGTTCTATTTTTAGTCACCTCAGGCATTTCTAACAAAATGCATTTACTCAAATGTCAAAGTTAAAATTGCCTATAGTTTCACTAGTGCTGTGAATAAATGTATTTATTGATATATAGTAAACTTTATTTACATATCTAATTCTTTTCTTTTATATTGCTGAGATAACACATCACATATTGACCGATCAACGGTTATACAGCCGATAAAATTACATTAGGCGAATAAATAATAATAGTGAGTATTCCACATGCCTTATAAATTTAATTAGATAGAAAAAAATGCTGTGTATAGCTATTATCATTGAACTGATAAAAGGTGGTCTCATCTCTAATATCTTATGGAGGTTTCATAAAATGTAACAAAATTAGCAAAAAACTGACATTTCTTTGAGAAAATGCAATTATTGGCTAAGTGTTGTGGTTTAGGAGGGGAAAAATACATCAGGGCTTGGGAAAAATTATTCACTTTAGTTTAAAAATCGCTTCTCACCACCTTGTCTTTTTTCATGCCACATTTTGTTTTATTCCTTACTCCACAAATATGTAACTGTTACATGGATACTGAGGCACTAAAATCATAAAAATCTAAATATTTAAAATCTAATGTTTTCAATTAATTTCATATGAATAAGCCAATGTAAAGACACGTTATGATGAGTGATGATTCAGTACAGTTCAAAAGAGAAACACAATGCACTGAAGGGGATCGATGATTTCAATTTTTCATTTAACGATATGGCTTCTACAGAGTCCTCAGAAGTAGATTGAAATGAGAATTAATAACCCATAATTAATAACCACTTATCAAGATTAGCAGCGACAATGTTAATATATTTGCTTGTGGCCAATCTTTACAGATGCTTTAGAGATGAGAAGCTAAGAAAAGTGAAGGAGGGGCAGGTTGATGATGGATACTGTGTCGGAATATGAATTATGCTCCTGTGAATTGCAATTGATATTTCCTGCCATGTTTCCAATATGAAGGTATCAAACTAAAATCCTGTACATAATGTCATTTGAGGTATGTAATAAGAATAAAGTTTTTATGATATATAATATATTTTTTTAATACTGAATTTACTGCCAGTATTCAATAGGCAGTTTTGCTCCACTCTGTACATTCTATTTTATTTCTGGATAATTTTTTTTTCTGTATATAATAGTGTATTCATTGTATATCATAGATTATCCCCATATCGATATATCATCTGTTTGTAAACTGTGTATAATCTATCTATCTATCTATCTATCTATCTATCTATCTATCTATCTATCTATCTATCTATCTATCTATCTATCTATCTATCTATCTATCTACTTTCTGTCTGTCTGTCTGTCTGTCTGTCTGTCTGTCTTTGCTTCCAGAGTTTTTAAAAATGTTAGCAAGCGCTAACGCTAAGCGCTGACGATACCTCAGAAAAGTGATACATTTGTACAATGTCAAAATTGTGTTGTCATTGTTAACAACTGAATACTGTGTACTATTCTATATATAGTATAGTATATATTTATAGTGTCAGAAATTTAACTGTACAATTATCTGTCATTACACAAAGAACACCCCTCATTCCCTCATCAACAGCCCATTCGGAAATATGAGCGGTTAGGGAGTATCCTGTTGGGAAATCAATGCTTATTTGGGCCACCTGTGCTCATCAAAGGCAGATAGCCATGGGATCCGAATACAATCCTAAATCGTAAACTCAAAGTCGTGCCAACACAGAGAATTTCTGACATTAATCCAATTCAATTCTAAACAAGGTTCTGAGCTAAATGTAAATTCTTTTATTCTTTTATGAGGCAAGTGTGAAAAATGACCGGCATCTTGCTGGAGGCCGAACTCTGACAGTGATGGACGACAAACTGTGCAGACTCAAACAAATGCCGCAAGGGAGTGTGTTAGCGCGTCAAGGTCTCCTCAGTCTCAACGTGCTGATGAGCTCTGGGTTGTGGCCACCCCAGTATGCTAAGCTCATATATAGTTCTTTATTTAATAACCATTATTACACTAAATGTCTGGAAATTACGAGGTGCTGAATGAGATTAGGACTTTGATTTGAAAGGGGAGAAAGATTTGATGCCACGAGTAGTTTGGTCTAAATGTGTCAATCGATATATTTTGATTTCATCATCCATCCTGCTCTATTTTAATTTCATTGTTTAAAGGTGCAATAAGCAGAGTTCTTTCTTACTAATACAAATAACCTGGAAAATAGATAGACCATGAGGGAGCTAATAAAATCAGAAAAATCTGTGGATCATCACAGAATGTATTTTTATGAAAAGTCCAAAATTTCCCTTTACTCTGCAACTATCTTGATTATTTTGGTGGGGAAAAAACATTGAAGAATCCAGTCATCCTGCACAGTCCGATACTTACCATGCTGTGTTTCCAAACCCAACATGACATTGGACATTGGATGGAATTGTCAGGAACAATTGTGTTTCTAAACAGGTATGCAAATCAGTATAAATTTTGGAATGGTTTTACATATAAAATCAAACAAATTCATTGTATGACAGAGGTGTTGATTTTGAACATTTGTGCAGCAGTAGATCAATATAAGAAAATCGGGCTGTTTATTTTTGTATTTTTAAATTAATCAGGCTCAGCCAATTGTCCTGCAAATTAGGTTGACTATTATGGAAGGCGCTTCTGACACACCAAACCAAAAGTACATTCTGTGCTTGTGTGAGAAATCAAATCTTCCATATCAAAAAGTGGCAGTAGTCTGAATTCGGCATCCACACAGGAAAACCAGAAGCGTTAGAACTGTAAATATAGCATATTTGTTTACATCTACCATGATCATTACTAACGGATACGTGTAGTTTTTTTTTTTTAATCACGTCTGCTAAGTTGCAAAAACGAGCAAGAATGACAAGCGTGTTTTTTTTCTTCTAGTGTGCTTATTTGCTTATTTTTTTTCTCATTAACAAACTCTACCATTGATTCGACCTGCAGAATCGGCCGAAAAACCGCTGACCCTGTCTGTCTAAAGCCTGTCTAAAGTTTAAAAAACCACCCGACATTTCCCGATGGCCGACCATCAGCTTGATGTTTTCTAAGCTTTAAATTCTTATCTTTCGTTCTTAAATTGGTTAAATCATTGGTTAAATATGATGCTGCATTTAGAGAGAGAACAATACATTTTTGAAAATGTATTGTTAGAGAGCATTTAACCAGCTGTAGTTTAGACTACAGGTAGGCACAGGGACCAATACCTGTGCCTGGTTAAAGAATAATACTGATTAGAGAGGCTTGTGTTGTTTAATCTTCTTCTTTCGGCTTCTCCCATTCGGGGTCACCACAGCGGATCATCCGTCTCGATACCCCCCCCGTCCTCTACATTTGCCTCTTTCAACCCAACTACCTGCATGTCCCTCACCACACCCATAAACCTCCTCCTTGGCCGTCCTCTTTTCCTCCTTCCTGGTGGCTCCATCCTCAGCATTCATCTACCGATATACCCCATGTCCCTCCTCTGCACATGTCCAAACCATCTCAATTTCACTTCCCTCAGCTTGTCTCCAAAACGTCCTACATGCGCTGTCCCTGTAATGAACTCATTTTTAATGTTCAATAAATGTTTAATTTAATACATTTTCTGTACCATGTCTTATTAATTAACTGTTAGATTTTATGAGGTGGAGAAAACAGAAAATATCTATCATGCACATATACATCATACATCGGCCATTCCTTGCCTTGATTTCTAAATATCAACATCGGCTGGAGAAAAAACCTATATCAGTCGATCTCTAATAAAAGTGCAAACACTCATGTAATTGAACAGATTCTGGTGGTGTGTCTTTGTGTATATTGGCAGTAATGGGGTTTAAGTTTAGAGAGAACCTAATTCCAGTGTTCTACATAATCTTTCTTTCTAACGCCCTTGAAGAGAGTTAGTCGTAATGCATTTGTTGGACGCTATTTTTTATTTTTGCTAAACCATGTCTATATAGCCTCTATAACTAGAGTTTGCCTAGACACTGTATTGACAGAACCATCTGATGCAGTAATGTTTGAGTATCAGGGGCAATCTGCCAGCTGTCATTTACAGCAGAGGGGTTGTTCATTCCCTTTGAAGATGCCCTCTCAGCAATTTGGAGGTGAGAAAACACACAATCATCAATTTTGTCAGTCTTTCACTGGTGCATTGGAAAACCTAAATAAAAGCATAAAATAAAGTGAGAAAATTGTTTCTTTTCTTTTTTGGAAAAGTAAAACGTGTATGTTTTATTCATTTTTATGTAGTGAGGGTCTCTTAAAATTGACAAATCGAACTTTTGGCATTTAGCTGAAAAATACTGAAAATCTGAACTTCAGATAAGGAGGAATGGAAAATATGAGCCCAGATGTTTCTGCCTCACCATGTCGAAAACATACTGTAGTTTAAGCTTCAGATTTATGTTCAGATTTTCAGATTTATTTAAATATTCTTGACACTATGGACTTGTTTATTGTTAAAGAATGTACCTCTTGGTTATATAATTTAACTTGGAAGAAAAACATCATAATTCACGCAACAGTACCTTCATTCTGATTAATAATAATAGTTTTTGATTGCTTTAAATCAGCAAATTTATTTCTCAGTGCTGAAAAGCATTGGCCAGTTTACAACTAGCAGGAGTGGAACCTGATGTGATCATCTGTTGTTGTAGCCTGTTTACCTCACAGTTTGTTTTGTTGTGGTTTCTGAGTGGTTTTCTGCTCAACACAGACTTAAACAGTTGTTATTTGAGTTTCCGTAGATTACCTATCATCTCATATGGCAATTCTAATATGGCGTCTCTCATTAACAAGGCTTTTTGCCTCTCTGGATGTTTTCCCCATTGATTTTAGTGTCATATCTATGTCTATAGCTCGTGCAAATCCCAAGAGATCTGCTATTTTTTAAATACTCGAAGCAGCCCATCTGGATGCAACATCCAAATCACTGAGATGACATATTTTCTCCATTTTGATGTTGTGAACATTAGCCAATTGCCTAGCAGCCATGAATCATGAATGAGCAGATGTAAAGGTGCTCGTGTAAAAACTGACAGGAGAATGTATCCTGTAAACAGCATGCACAAAGTAAATGCAATAGATTTTTTCACTCGGTATGGAGCCTGTGGATAAGCACTCGAAGTCCCAGTGCATGGTATTGACCTCTTTTTGATAAAAGTATTTTGGCAGATACACGGGCAGAGTACATTCAGCAAAGCAGGTCACAGCAGTTACACCATTAAACCTTAACCAATTCCAAAAATGACCAAACACTGTGGGTTTTTTATAAGGTCGTGTGGGTTGAGCAATTTTTAGGCTCTTGAAAATGGCTCACAGAGCCTTTAGAGTGTTCTGTGTGTTGCACAAGATAACCAGAGCGTTCCGCTTTCTGAGATTAGGAAAAGCTTGTGTATTTTGCTACATATTATTATCACCTGCCTTCTCATAAAATTGCAGCAGCATTTGCTGAACTGTAGTCAACTGCTCAGTGTTGGAAAGAGATAGAGGACGAGTGTGCACTACAATTTTTGTGTGCTCCGTGTAGGATTATCGCTCGCATTGCAGAGGAGTGACGAAAAAGAGGTGGTAGGATGTGCAGTTCTTGACTTCATTAAAGCTCTATTTCTATTTGAGGCGTGGGCGGAATGTGTGTGTGTAGGAGAGTGTTTTTTGGATGATTGCACAGAGCAGAATTAAAACCTCTAGATTTAAAAGAAGCGAATCCAGTACATTATACAAAATGAAACCACACACCAACTTTTCTTTTGCCGCATTTGGTCGAATCGTATCATTTGAAATCTGAAAGGTCAGAGCTGAATTTTTAACAATGACTTTACACTAGCCTTTTAAACTGACCTCAAGTTCAGTCTAAAAGGCTAGATGATGGCAGTGTAGAAGTGCGTGGGCATGAAGTGAGTATTAATTATACAGCGGCAGCGTGTGTGTTAAATTCTCCGCACTGCTGTAGGCCGTAATTCAGAGTAAGAGATTAGCATCATTTGTTTCTAAGCTGTTTTTTGAGTTACTTATTAACAGAAAACTCTTGGAGAATTGCAGTTGTTAGGAAAGAATGGGCTCTGCCCTTAGATCAATTGCGCAGATCATTACACTCGACTCTGAGCATGCTCAATAGGCACCCGCAGCTTAAATTACAGCTCTGATGTACACTACATTGACACATGTTTGTGAAAACCTGACCAGTAGATTTGTATGTGCTCTTAAAACATAGATTTTGTAGAGATTTGTGCTCAGTGAGCCCTTAACACAAGAGTGTTAGCAAATGTACAGTAGGTAAGGTGAGGAGAAAGGAGCTCTGTAGCAGGACACTCAAGATCTTTCACTTCAACCCATGTTTTTGTGCACAGGTGCATTGTACTGGAAGGTTTGGGTCCCCTAGTTGAAGTAAAGGGAAAATCAGTGCTTTCACATTCAAAGAAACCCTATACAAGCATATGCCTCCTTTTATGTGGTAACAGTTTGGGGAAGAATCACATTGGGCTTTAAAAGTCAAGTATCCCAATAGATTTGTCCATATAATGTATTTATCATCCAAAGTCGGATTGATGTTCGTGACAGAAAATCGTGGCCGACGTATTTTCCACCATTAAACAATTTTTTTTTTCCTCTGACCAAAAGCAAAGGGTCAACAATGATAAAGCTTCACAGCGGTTTAAGGGCCTTGCCCAAGGGCCCAAGACTGGCAGCTTGGTGATACCGGGTCTTGAATCCCTGATCTTGATTAGTTATTGATTAGCATTACTCATGTACTTATAGTCCTTTTGTGGTCTAAGCAGGCATGAGCGAATCCACCTAATTGCTCAGTTTTTTTGAGTTATTAAATAAATGTCACATCCTCACCCAATCATTTCTGAAGCTCTGACCTTTTCATCTTTTTTTTTTTCTATATCATAGCATGCACAGGAAAATGCAGACAGTAATAACTTCTTTTAAGATGCTAGATAGACTGAATTACAGGGCATCACGAGTCAGGGGTCGTAAAAAATATGAACCGAGGTCATACCCTGGGGGCAAAAATAAACTCAATGGGCATTCAGCTATGTGTATACTAGTTTTATTAAAGCTTTAGAAAAGAGCTGCGAAAATATTTACAAGTCCTTCTGGTGATGGTTTCCAGGCTACTAATAGGATCACATTACTACAAAAGCAGAGCACGATTCATTCTTTTTAACCGCAGCAATTTGATTTTCTAATTTCTTAAAGGCCCTCAAAGAGTCTTTTAATTATCACCATGCATTCATTACATACACACACTCGAGTGAAATTCTCAGTGTCTCTCTCTCTCTCTCTCTCTCTCTCTTACTCTTTTTCTTATAGAAGCAAATTAATTGAAAATGTCTCCATTTTATCTTAGAGATCTGGCAGGCAATGATCCAGCACAGCCATTTAGGCTACTGTGCATAATTCTGTCTGAGTAAAGATTCATTATCAGGGGTGCTATCGGGCCATCTAATCGATCAGCAGGATTGATGCCGCCCTCTGAAGCAGAACCAGCATAGGCCCTGAGAGTGATGTATATCTTTTTTCATGGCTTGATACTGCATGTGGCAGGTCGAACCCAATGCTATAGTTGACTAATTTTCTTTGCTGAGATCAGCATTGCTTTCGGACAAATAGTTTGGACTTTTTTTCTTGGATTCCTCATACACAGTGCCATTTGTAATTATCATTGCTTCTATTGTTTGTTATATTGTAGTCTTCAGATACCCCAAAACTGTTGTGTGTTTTGTAAGTTGTTTTTTTTTTCCATTTTCAAAATGAAATGGTTCTTATTTTCCTGGTCCAGAATCAAAGCTTCATTTATATAGTATGTGGTAAATGATAAGGATTGGTACCAACATGAACAGCTTGCTTTATTGTGTTCTCAATGTCTAAAGATTTCTAGGTTCAAATTTTTAGGGCACTAACGGAAATAGTTTTGTTTTACACTTTCATTGACTGTGCAAAGGTTACCTGAAGTTTATTGCTTTAATAAGGTTCCTATGGTTTGCTTTCTTATTATTGTTTTTGATATGAAGTTGTGTTTTTTTCTTAATTAACACATTTGTCAGTCATTTTATTGCTGAAAATACTGTAAAACCAAATCAAACCATTTAGATGAAGAAACAATGTTAATCCAAGCAATTGTGCTTTGTTGGGTGTAAAAAACATATTTGTCATATTTATGATGTAAAAAAAGCCTCCTTGGTTTATGTCAACCATTATGATGAACATCATTATCACTATCGCCATTGAGTCTGATCCTAAAAACTGGAATCACTACACAACACCCACTGCCTCAACTTTTTTGAACAGCACTCACTACCTCATTTTTGCACATCAATAATTACATTTTGCACAGTTGCACTTTAGTAGGGAGCAATCATAAGAAGTCACACTGTTTCTACCTCCCCAGAACTGTATTATGTATAATTCTGAAACACGTTTACTTCACATTCTGGTTCAACTTTTTCTTCTACTTCTATGTTTCTTTCTTTTTTCATTTCGGTTTTTATTGTAAATTAAATTGTATCCTTTTAGATTACTGTAAATAATTATATTTTTTTATATTGTTCATTGTTCTATTCCTTAGATTTTTAGGTTACAGAACATTCCTAAAAAAAGCATTTCACTGCATGTCATACTGTGTATTGTTATCAGGGGCGCAATTAACAGTTTTAAGGGGGGTATGCAAGACAGAATTTTGGGCCCCATATATATATTATACATACATATATATACAATTTTATATTATTAATTATAAAGTTAATATAGTTTAATTTTATTTACAGGGAATTTATTTTATTTCACCACAGTGTTATTATTTAAAATATATGTGTGTATGTACGATTTAAAAAAAAACTAATTGGAAAATTTTTAATTGATGATTGTGGCATTCTTCTCGGCCCATATGCCTGGCATACTCTGCATACCCACGGCGCGCCTGATTGTTATGTACCTAATTTAAATCATTATCATCATCATTTCATTTATCTGGACAGAAAATGTGTGTAACAGAGATATATGGAGATCATGAGTGCCTGTATCCTTATTTGCTTCCTTGTTCTAATCCTGGTCATCCCTGAGAGGAAATGTTTAGCAGATCTGAGAGAGCACTGTTCTACATTCCCCTTCTCCTGAACTCACACTGATTGTAAAACCGTGGCGAGTCACACGAGAGAAACTAAATGGCACCCAAGTGATCCACTTTATGACTTATAGATGAGAGCGTAGTTCTCAACTGCTGTCATCAACACCCGCTCCTAAGCCGCTCCTCTGCAGTTCATTTCATTACATTGCTTTGTCATAAAGCACGGTCAGGACTTGCTGCTGTGTGCACTTCATTCTCATCACATCCAGTATGCACATCTGTATTGCAGATTTGAGTTAAAGAGACGAAGAATTAATTGTGCATAGAGCAGAATGGGGTTTAACCTTTCAATTTGTATTCTGCATATTAAAATATGTAATATGTTGATAATAAGTAGTAATAGTTGAGTAATAAGTTGAAAGCATTCTACACATTTCCATACTTTTCCATTTCCAATCAGGCAGCAGGCTTTGACTGCAAAAACAGTAGCTGGTGAGTAGATTCATGACCCAGATTTCGTAGTGAAGATGAAAGTGGTTGGAAAAAAAAATGCTGAGTTTCAGATATTTGGGATTCAACAAAGTGCCTTGGAGCTTATTTTTCCCAGATCTGCATGTGCAAGGATTATTTTAGGAAAAAGCAGTATGGCAGGGAGTTATTTGTGGGCGTCCGTTCACCACAAGTGTTTCAGCACAATGCAGAGGCTGAACTGAGTAAGGCTCTTGTATGAGAAGTGCCACAAATGCAGCTCAGAGCTTTTTATTTTGCGTGAAGGTGAAGGCCACTACAGACCAGTGATTTGCCAAAAGTCTGCGTTTTTTTGTTGTTGTTGTTGTTTTGATAATAGTGGAAATAACAACAAACCATTTTGAAAGCTATTACAATTATTATTGAGTTGTCATAGGCATTAGCCTGTTTTACTGACCACTTCAAATGAATAGGTTTAATTCAAACCTCAACTTCTTAAAAACATTATAAATATTGACCTAATGGTCAATAAAATTCAAAAAGAAATTCACCTCCAACATAAGCAGAATATTGCTTGTAGTGAACATCAAGTTAATTTGACACTTGAGGTTAAATAGCAAAAGAACCATGACAGCTTTAAGACTTATTCTGCTAGCTTAAGCCTAACCAGTTTAAGAAAAGCATCAAGAACATGATACGATATCCAACCAGTTCATGTGATTCCCTCAAGGTCTGCTCTAGTGATCTCAGAAATACACGTTTAAATCCAGCATTCAGATTGTAGAAAGTGCATTTTTCGTGTAAATTCCAAAAATTCATCAGCTTTATAACCAGAAAATGAGATTTGTGAGAAGATATGTGTCATATTTTTAAGCTTGACATCAATGGTTTAATCAACGGTTTTTAGTGTTGTCTTTCGGACCGTAACTCAAAGTCAGCTGTGGAGACCTCTCATGGTTTCTCTAATTAGAACCCAAGACAGGAAATTGATAGATAGTGAAGAAAAATGAAGAGAGGACAGAAAGTAGAGGAAAGCTCAGCAGGTCAGCCTGGCTGTGATTAAATAAAAAATGAAACCTAATTTCAACCCTGATTAGTGATATTTTATTGGATGGCATGCAGAAGCACAGTACAGTCAGGGGGTGGTTTTCTATTGCTTAATTGCATTTTGGTATTGATTTTGAAAAAGATTTCCAATTGCTATAGTAACTTCATTTAGGAGACCTAATGTGTTTTGCATATTGCCTTTTTAAAATGGTGAAAGTCTGTCTACAGTTTATACATGACTAAATTTGACCAGTTATTAGTCTGTGCTATTTATTTAGCTCCACCCAAGTCTTTTCTTTCTTCTGGCACACCAGCAAGAATAGAAATTGAGGTAGCATGTTGGAACTAGACAACACCCCATTGTGAGTTAGGGTTGGGGTAAGAATAGTCATGAATCAGAGTGCAGTTTATAATCATAGAAAAAAGAGCTATACAATTTGTTTTCCCCTTTATTATGTTGTGTCTAAAGAAATTCCTCCAAATCAATCTTGGTCCTGTTTTATATGTGGTTTTGTTTTCATTTTGTTCATACTTATGAACTTATACATTTCTTATATAATTGTTTTCACCCGAGTTGGATTTGTTCTAGAAACATTTCCTTGGTTACATCCTGGTATTTTATTCCTTGTTAATCGAATATAATTTTGTATTTGTTCATTGTCTTGTCCTGAATTTCAATTTTTTTGCAAATAAACCTTTTTCACAAGTATTTTTATACATTACCTGAGTATTACAGGATATTGTTGCAGCTCACAATGGATTTTGGGTCATTTCTTTTCTTAAAGTCTTTCAAACAATTATCTTGACTTAGTCCCTCATGCCACCAAGAGGCTCATCTAACAATCTTCACTTGAGCGGAAAGTCGTCCCACAAGGAAAAGTGATAAATAGAAGCCGGGAAATGCTAAAAACAGACCTGGACTTTGTGGTCAAGTCAGTGATGGAACAACCCGCCCTATTTTCGACATGCACGCAATAAACTAGTGTTTGGAAAAAGGAGGCCTACTGTAGCTTCCTATACTTGATGCAGAATAATCACTGAGCTTCTAAGAGACTGAGAGAAATCAAGGAGTTTCTGACCTTCACCATTCCTGTTTTGCAGCAAAATAAAGTAAGGGCATGTTTACTCATTATAAAATGCATTCATTAAAAAAGTGCAAGAGTTGGGCAATTTTAAGGAACAAATGATTGAAGCCTGGTGGAAGGATGTTGGAGAATAATAATTCTCAGTTATAAAATTATTTTATGTTTGCTGTTTTTTGTCTGCTGAGATGAACCTTGTAGGGGAAATCATGTTTTCATATAATAAATACTTTACAAGGTGTTAGACTATGATGTCCTTCTGTAACTGGTAGCAACTGATTATAAATAGTTGTTTGTTTGTTTTTTTTCCAGTATAGTCCATCCTTCTTGTTTTTCAAATCTGTATTGGTCCTGTGTCAAACTCCGCTGATCAGAATGTTTATAGGCAAAGACCATTTTAAACCAAAAAAGGAAAAGCACAGTTTTAATTTTGCCTAGGATTTTAATAGGATAAGCAATGGCATTTATAAATCCTGGGAATCAAGGAAACAGGGCCATTTTTGCAATTAGGACAAGTTCAGGTTCTTTTTTCTAAAATACAGTACATGTCTGAGTTTTGAAATACATTGACCTTATTTGGCGGTCTGTTTCTAAAGTTATGTATAAATGTTTTTCATAGGCCAAACTGAACTAGGCATTATAACCGAATAAATACGTAACTCATTTAATAACTTACGTAAGTTTTTATAACTAATTTTTGGGGGGATTTAGAATTTGTGCTATACAGTAGCTTATTTGCAGTTAGTAACACAAACCAACACTCCCTAATAAGCAAAGTCCACAGAAAGTAAAAAAAAAAAGAGCTTTGTGTGGTTTGCAATTTTGCATTCGAAGCCGATAAACCGAGATTCACATTGACTGAATGATTCTTCTTATGTGAATTTTTATTAAAAATTCATTAGTTCTTGTTTATTGATATCAATTTACCAAATGTAAAGTGAGCGAACAGAAGAAAAATGTAAATTAAATCAGTTTTTGGTGTGACCACCCTTTAGCTTTTAATTCTTACTCCTCAGAGTCAGGTGTATGATTAACCAATTACTGTATACCAAGCAGGTGCTAATGGTTAAAACACAGTAGAAGACTTAAATCAGGGTGAGGAACAGCCAAACCCTGCTACTAAGGTAAGATTGTAGAAGACAGTTTCATGTCACAGTTCATAGACATGACTGAAGCACAGCAACAAGACACAAGTTAGTTATAGTGCATCAGCACAGTCTCTCCCAAGCGAAGATTTCAAAGCAGACTAGGGTTTTAAGATAAAAAAAATAGGCATCTTATGATGAGGAACGTAGATGCGGTGGTTGCCCAGGGAAACTTAATGCAGCAAATGAAAGAAACATTATGCTTACTTCCCTTGAACATCAGAAGATATCCCACAGTGCCATCAGCAGAGAACTGGCAGAAACCAGGGGACCCAGGTACACCCATTAACTGTTTGGAGAAGTCTAACCAGAAGTGGTTTCCATGGAGAACTGCAGCCAAAAAGCCATACCTCTAACACTGCAACAAGTCTAAGTGACTCAGCTATGCACAAAAACACAGGATCCGGGGTGCAGAAACATGGCAGCAGATGCTCTGAAATATTTGGCTGTAGCAGGATGCAGGTTGTTTGCTGAAGAGCTGGAGAGCAGTACAATAATGAGTGTCTGCAGGCAACAGTCCCTTGTAAGTTTGGGGCTGTATTTTTGGAGATGAAGTTGGTCAGGATTAATGGTGTCCTCAATGCTGAAACATACAGGCAGATACTTACTGTAGCTATTATGCAATACCATTAGGGGAGTAATCAGATTGTCCCAAAATATATTATGAACCAACCCAAACATACAGCCAATGTCATTAGGAACTTTCTTCAGAGAACAACAGTGAAGTACTGGAAGTCTTGGTTTGCCCCCCTTAAAGCCCTGCTCTCAAAATGATTGACTTTCTCTAAGATTACAAGAGACAGGAGGATTTGAGGCAGTCAACATCCACAGAAGATCTGTGGTTAGTTCTTCAAGATGTTAGGAACAACCTACCTGCTGAGCTCCTTTAAAAACTGCAAGTATACCTAGAATAGCTGATGCTATTTCGCAGGCAAAGGGTGGTCACAGCAAATATTTAATTAATTTTAATTTAATTTACTTTCCATTTTGTTTGTAATTATGCAACATTTTTGTTGAAGTGATCAAAGGAATGGTTTCAGAAATTACAAGAACTTAAACATTTCAGAATCATCTGGATTGAAAAACTTTTTTTTTGTCTAATATTTGGATGTAATATTGGTAATCATTGTTGGTATCCACCTTCCTACAGTATATTAACTCCAATCCGACTGATTTGCCTCATCATATACTGGTTCTGTAGCTAATAATAAGATAAGAGAACTTCACCAGTTCAGTGGGAAGCACAAAATGAAAAGAATGGAGGCCACTGCTGTAGACGGTGAGTATCTCGTTATTAAAATCTTATGCTGTGTTGCCTTAGGCTAATCTTCCCGCCAACATCCCGTCCAGGTGAGAATTAGAATCCCTCCCAGATCTGTCGCTGCTGCAACCCCCCAGAATCCAATTTATGCAGCTAAAATGAAATTCGCCCTCTTCCTGGGGCCAGCCTCAGACATCTCTAGGGAGGGATGGGGGGAAGCGAACAAAATGTAAATCTGGGATTTCCATTTCTGTCGGATAAAAACGGAGAGCACGAACAGTGCTGCTTTGTTCATTTTTTGCATTCTTGCTTGGGTGAAATAAGACTATGTGACCAACTCTTATATACAGTACCATCCATCACTTCACACCTTCATTTTTAGTTAATTTAAATGTCAGGGTCCTGTCATTGCCGCAACCTGATTTCGAGGGTTCAGATCTTGCATCAGGTAGCTGTCTAGGTAGGGGAAGTATATTTAATGTATGCACCCTCCTCCCATTTGCTCATACATTTATCTTCACTTTTCCCCCCACAGCTTTTTCTCCCTGTCATCCATTCAATCCCTAATTAATGCTATCCATCAGTCTATATTATAACAGTACATTAAGTAAAGTGTGGCAATTTGCACATGGCTGAGGGCCCCACTGCTTC
Organism: Silurus meridionalis; assembly: GCF_014805685.1. Taxonomy (NCBI): domain Eukaryota; kingdom Metazoa; phylum Chordata; class Actinopteri; order Siluriformes; family Siluridae; genus Silurus; species Silurus meridionalis. The sequence continues at coordinate 6,388,429 of NC_060908.1, forward strand.
CTACAAATACAATTCACTATTGTCTCCTAGGCGTGAAGGTGACCAGACCTTTATTTATTGCTTTTTGTTGCCACTTGTAGCTTGATGTCATTAGCTGGACCTGATTTCAATAAAGCATCACCAACCACCTCATCTAAAACTGCTTTTAAGTGGGCAGAGGAGGCTTTAAATTTCATCTGTTTACCAATAGATAGCCAGTCAAATAGCAAATTTGCATATATTTAGTAATCTTTTTCGAACTAATTTATTGTTTTTCATACCCAAATGTTGGTTTTGGAGTCATTCTTGCTCTATTTCACAGTGAAATGCACGAATTCACGCTTGTTTGTAATGGGGGACATCAAGATGAAGTTTTATCAAGTAGCATGTGTGCATGCAATTTCTAGGTGCAATTCTTTATTGGTTGCTTGTTTAGAAGATCCACGCATTCAAAATGTACAGGTTCTTTCTACATCCAATTTGAATTGACTATTTTAATGACTTTAGCTTCTAATAATAAAGTTCTGTCCAATCACATGCTCTCTACAATCTGAAGTGTCCCAAATATTATAGTATTTAAAATGCCATGGTTAAACAGTAACGAAAAAAATGTAAATTGTTACTGTACTTACATAGCTTTTTTCTTATATCTGTACTTTACTTTAAGTATTTCTATTTGGGGAGACTTTTACTTTAACTTTACTACATTTCAAAGTCAAATATCGTACTTTTTACTGAACTACATTATGGGAAATCAGTCGTTCCTTTTTATTTATAAACGTACCTGGTCAATCACGCAGCAAGCCACCAATCAGGGTAGAGTTCTGAGTTTTTAACTTGTTTTTATTGCCACTTGGTGATATATACTTATCACGAACATAAAGTTCAGCATCAATTTAACAGCAAGTAGAACATTTTGAGATGAATAAATGATGGAAGAATCCCTGGACAGAGGACAGTGAAATTCATTCTTCGCATATCTCAGCTTGCTCGGAAGCTGGGGACAAAGCGCAGGGTTGGCCATGATACGGCGCCCCTGGAGCACAGAGGGTTAAGGGCCTTGCTCAAGGGCCCAAGAGTGGCAGCTTTGGCGATACCAGGGCTTGAACCCCCGACCTTCCGATCAGTAATACAGCACCTTAACCACTGAGCTACCACTCCCCCCTTGAATACTTACAATAAGTATATTTGAAGGCAAATACTTTTGTACTTTTACTCAAGTAAATGTTTAAAGAGAGCACTTTTACTGGAGTCATATTTTACCTAGTGTATCACTACAGCTTAGCCTATTTAAAAAGGGGGAGGAGCCAAAATATATACCCTGCTCGACTTACTGTTTCAATTACGTCAACACATTAAATAACGCTTCCTTTCAAGCCACTTCAAGGGGACATTAGCACTGATTTATAGCTCCAGTTCAATCATAACTGCTCACGTGTATGCTCTGTTCACTCTTTATAAAAAGAAGCACACCATTTCCTTTAAGCAGGATGCAACATACATTACATTAATATGCATTATTCAATGAACAATGTTTATTTAAAATAAATTATTGACTGATATTTGCAGACAAATTCTGAGACTGCACCTCAGTCCCAAAACCCAGAATCAGCACTCTTCAAGTTGGAAACATGCCTGAATGATCATAAATGTTCATGGCTTTCTGAAATATTTCATTTTAAATATATTACTGTTTAAACAGATATTACCAAGGATATATATGTATATTATACATATTATGGTACAGTATATTACTATTTATTTATGTATTTTGTAAAGAATGTATGTAGCATGGGCCAACATTTTGGTTCATGCTTGGTATATTTTGACCAACATTATTTCTTTTTGCCATTTTTTTTTTTTTTTTACTATTATTGATAGCAGAAGGCTCATATAAACAATTCACGTCTCCAGACAACCTCACCTGAGGAGTTCACCATCTGGGGGTTCTCCCTCTGCAAAATAAATTAAACTGCTGATGCAGTATGTATTTTTTTTTTTACTACATACTGTCTGAAATAAAGGGTTGCCAGATGTCCCCCATTAGACCTGTCCTTTAAGACAGATCAGTGTAACGTGTCTATATAGAATGTTTTTGTGTTTTTATTCCTTTTTGTAGACTAAAAAAACCATTGCAGTATGTTCTGTATTTCATTGCTTTTTATTTTATTGCAAACACACACACACACTTTTACTGGTATTTTCGCTTATCTATTCTTTTCTCTTTCAGCCCTTGAACAATGCCCTTATCAATTTTGATTTACTGCTCTATGTTTCTGTTTTGCTGAATTAGCAGTGGCGTTTATAGAACAAAGCAGCCATCTGTGATATTCCTCAACTCCGGTGTTTTTGTCATTATTCACTTCTACAGTCGTGAACATTTGACCCATGTGTTGATTATATGTTTCATTTATATTGGTTTTGCTATATTGCAGGCATGATATGATTATTATTGTGGAGTCTTTAAAATATATTAACTAAAACTGACCTGCCATTTCTGGATTTATTTTTCATCTAGGACTATACATTTATTATTTTATCTCTGTTTATTTAGTTTCAGTTTAATTGAAGATAAAAAATAACAAAGTCTAATTCAAAATGAAGTTTTTACCTGCTTTTATTTAAAATATCTGTTTTATTTTTATAACTGCATTATAACTGTAATTCTTACATTTTAAGTAATTAAGTAATAAATAATAGGAGTAAACAATAAGTGTAAATGGTTATGGGGTCCTTATTTGCTGGCTTAAATTTGGGTTAATTGAGCTACAACAAGCAAATACTTAGATAAATTTATTAATGAAGCTTTCTTTGATAATATTTAAGTTAAAGCTACTGTATAGATTAGTTAAGAAACCAAAATGTTGTTTCATGTGTATCTATATTTTATTTTAGGCCTATTTTTAGATCTTTTATCTGGTAGGTAGTAGGTGGAAGGTACTGTAGGTGAACTAATTAGACAATTCGGACATTGACGTTTCCTGTGCATTTATGTGCATCCTCCCATAATTGTTACCGCACAATTGTATAGGATGTCTTTGGAGGTGGCAGAGTGTTATATTCTTTTCACTTCATCTAGGAGACCCAAACCTGTTTCAGCATGACAATACCGCTGTGCAAAATGTGAGCTGTATGAAGATATGGTTTACTCCACTTGAATTGGAAAATCTTAAAGGCCTGCTATAGAGATTTGACCTCAACCCTTCTGAACACCTTTGGCCTCCTCACCCATCAGTACCTGACTTTACTAATGCCTTAGCGGCCCACACTCCAGAATCTAGTGGAACATCTTTCCAGAACAGACCAGGCATAAAGGGTACCAACTAATAATAAGGTTGGTGGTCATAATGTTACGCCTGATCAGCGGCCATAATGTTATGCTGTATTTACATTGAACATACATTCAGCAAAACGTTTTTAAATTGTTTTTATAATTAAAGATATTTAAATTTTATATAATGAATAACAAACAGAAATGGGGTTGGATTTTTTTTTTTTTTTTTGCTGCTGTTTATCTTTGTCATGTGTTCATTTATTTGTATTGATTTCGTACAGCACTCTTTATTCCTTTAATCTTTTTTATAATACCCCATACATTTTATCCAAGGCTCATTAGTAATGCTCAGTGCCATATGGATTTATCTGTATATTGTTCAACAGCAACTCCATCTTTATGATGCATTCCATATGCACCTGTAATAAATAATGACACAGGGCAGCATGTGTAGGCATCAGCAGTTTTCACACACCACATTTAAACGGATGCAGAGTGGATTCACAGGTGCCGGGGGAAATGCATGTGTCTCCAGTCTTCTCACACACTTTTTCTTCTTGTTCATAGCTTTTTTTCCTATCCTTTACGTCGCTGCCTGAGTTTTGTGGATGACATTGTTTTTTGTTTTTTTAAGAAAGGAAGAAGGTAAAGGCAAATTATGATAAAGGAAATAAAGAAGGATATGAAGGATGTCAAAAAGAGAAGAAGCCTAGAATTAAGAACTAAAGAAACATAATAAAAAAGAGGTTTTAGTAGTAGAGCAAATGGCATGAAGGAAGCGAAGGAGTGAGAAAGAAAGAAAAAAGGAAGGAAGACAAGAAATGCAGGAAAGAGACTGCAGGAAGATGGGACGTAATGGAGAACTGAGGCAATGGTTGAATGGTTTACAGGAAAGATCTGAGGAAAGGAAAGAAAAAATGCTCAGGAAAGGAAAGAAGGAATGAAGGAAAACTACAGAAGGGGGGTGAGGGAGGCTGGAAGAATACTAAAGGAAGGAAGGAAATTACTGAAGGAAAAAAAAAAGAAAATATTAAAAATACAATATGAGAATAAAAATAGAAAAAATGGAGGGAAGGTAGGCAAGGACCATACAATGAACAAAGATCTTTTTTATATGTAATTGTTTGTGTGTGTGTGTGTGTGTGTGTGTGTGTGTGTGTGAGAGAGAGAGAGATTCTTTGTGTCTTTGGGGTCTTTGTTAATACTTTAGTTGGCAAAGTGGGTCTGGTGCTTTTAAGAGTGACAGTCAACATGTCATCTATCTCACTGTCACACACACACACACACACACACAGACACACACACACACACACACACACACACACACACACACACACCTAAACATGCACAATCTGTCTCAGTGCCTCTGAATTCTCAGGACTCCTCTGAGTCAGAGCGCTCACTGACCTGTGTCTTTCCAGATACATGTTTCAGGATTAAAAATCTTTAGAGGATTTTTTTTCTTTTTGCAAACACAAAGCGAACTCCTACATAGAAACACAGATTATTTGTAATGATCAGATGCATTTTTGCTTCATCTTTTCACACAGATATACTCTGTTTTGTTCATCTTTGGTACATTGTTTTCCGGAATATTTCTTGATACGATTTGTGAAACCTTGCAACTTCACGTCAAAACATCTCAGATCTAATAGGACAGTCTTTTCTTACGATGTGAAGAAACATCCAGCTGTGACTGTTGTGCTGATTTGAATCCCATAGTGCCTCTTTGATTGCTATCGCTGTCAAAAAAAGTATCATTGTTGTTTTGTGTGTGTGTGTGTGTGTGTGTGTGTGTGTGTGTGTGTGTGCCCATCTACACTTCATTAGCAAAAACATGGTTTACCTTGGTCTCTGCTCTTTCTCTGCCCAGGTTTTGCACAACAGGATGCGCTGTAATGTAGGCATCGTCATGGGAACCATCTCTACTCTGGTCGCCTAGATGATGTGTGTGTTTAAAACCACTGCTCGTTCTTCAATTATCTCTGCTTGCATCTGTTCTAAAGGCGGAGAGATATATACGGGTTTGAAAGGAAAGAATGATGGTGGAGAAGATTTGGGAGAGTGAGAAAGCAAAAGAGTAATGGCAGTGGTTGAATCTAACACACTGCCACCAGAAAAGAATCCGGTCCCACCTTTTTTCACTATTTCCCCACAAATCTTTTCTTCTTCCCCATGTTGTTCTTTGTGTAAGCACGGGCAGCATCTGTGAGCCGACTGAATAGACCTCTGCGAGAGCTATTACCAACACATGGGTACACTCCAGTGCCCTTTGAATATAAATCAGGAGTGTGTATAGAACAGACTTTGGAGAGGGTGGAAAACTGGGCAATTTATAAGCAACATAAACCCAGAGGTTATACTAAAAGCTTTTTACCATGATAGGAAATGGCTTGGATCATGTTTATAAAGTGTCTTAAGAAAGGAATTAAGCATGTTCAAATATGTTAATCAGTGATGAGGTAGTGTGATGGATCAGTATGCTGTGAAATTCTTTCTTCACATATCCCACTGATGTTAGGAAGCTGGGATCAACCATCATACACCAACTCTGGAGCAGAAAATGTTAGGGCCTTGCTCAGAGGCTCTATAGTGGCATCTTGTCAATGCTGGGGCTTGAACCCCCTACCTTTTGTTCAGTAACCCAGAGCCTTAATCACTGAGCTACCACTTCCCTTGGTGATAGTGTTCTCCTGAAGGTGAATATTTTCCAATCTCTTTCTCTTACGCCAGAAATGTTCTAACAAAAAGCTTGTTTTATTTGTTAAAGACACGTATTTTTATCTATTTTAAATTTATACAGAATTATACAGCATTGATATTTAGTATATCAGCACTGGGCTACATCACTTGTCTGTGTTTATTATGTAAAAGTTCAATTCGAGCAATAGCTCTTTTCATTGCAACTGTAACTACACTACAGTCAGTCAGTCAGTCAGTCTTAGCGCTAGTAACACACCGTGCTCTACCCAGCTGTGGCCCCTTTGGGAACTCAGAATTTCTAATCGTAAAATGAGGCACAGTCTCCTCAAGTTCAGCAAGTAAAGACAAATCTAACAGAATAGCACATCTTTTCTTTACATGGCCTTTAGGACAATCAACCCATAGATCTGATACGGTTTGCTGTATTAAGTGGCATGTCTGACTATACTAGCAAAATACGCGGTTATAGAAACAGCCTTGTAGAATACAAAAGTTATTACGTCATACAATACAATTGTAATAAAGGTTTGAGGTGTTGCTCTTGGAAATACTTATTCATGTGAACATCATTATGAAAGAACAAAAAGAAAAGATGTGTGGTGTGAGAATAGTAGTGCAGGTGAAGGTGCTGGTACCAAAACCTGGACAGGTTTTTATTGGTGTGTGTGTGTGTGTGTGTGTGTGTGTGTGTGTGTGTGTGTGTGCGTGTGCGTGTGTGTGTGTGTGTTCGCTTTATTTTGCTGGAGGCAGTGTGTTAGTGTTGTCTGTGACTGATGGCCCCCCTGAGAGCTGAAGGACAAAATGTGTTTCCCCTCCTGAGTCATTAAGAAGCTGTGTGCTGAGCGTTCTGAGGGATTGATGACAGTCAGGCTCTAATTGAGGTGTGTGTGTGTGTGTGTGTGTTGTGGCTACTGCTTTTTGGCTTGGCTTTTTTCTATTAATAAAATCATATAATACATGTTTAGACAGAATAATAGTTGTTATATACAGAATAATAGCTGTTTATCAGTTAAGTTGAAATTTCCATTAACTTACCAATTCACCGTTTGTGTGTGTGTGTGTGTGTGTGTGTGTGTGTGTGTGTGTGTGTGTATACTTGAGGTCTTAATGTTGGAATCGACGAAATAAAATTTGTGTGTAATGAATATGCAAATAAACAGCCTCCACATGCAGGTTGCTTTATCATACCTCATCAAATTCCCCTCTCCAAATTAAGGGCCGTCCTTTCGTCCTTGTACAGATCAGTCTGCAAATACAAATTCCTTTTTTTTTTTTTTTCGTTTCAGCAACATTAGTAACCCCAATAATAATACCGATTTCTTTAAGGAAACTCAATTTGAAAAAGCAGACAGAGTATGAGTAATGTGGGGTGTTTACATGTTAACCCCTCTAGCTCCTTGTGATTATTTCATAAGCAGCATTCTGGTATTACTGGGTTTTTAAATATTATGCTCATCTCTGAAACTGACAAACTCATTGTCGCTTACAAGAAACAGGTACTTACAGATCTTTTGGAATGTGTTTGTTTCCAAAAAGATTTCCCGGATCTCTAAAACTGAACCAACAAACCCTTAGAGAAAAGCTCAGTAGTGGTACAATAAAGCTTTTTTGACTAAGAGATGTATCATTGTAAAAGTGGGGTCTATGAAGAAAAGACAGTGGGGCTGTTATTGATTTAAAAAAAATATGTAAACATTTATTTTTTTATTTATTGTAATTCGACCGCTTGGAAATAAATTGCTGCAGAAAAATATAGTATATATTTTTTAATTGTGTGGTTATGATCATGAGTGTTTATTTTGTAATTTTCCATTATTTGCTTTTCTAGTTAAAGGGGTTCCTGTTTGTAAAAGGTTCAAGAACTGTTACACAACCAAATTAATGATATCTAGTTGAGGTTACTGTTAATGGTCTGGAAAATAGAGAAATGGAAAAGTATGAAAATTTTCCCATTAAGCTTTATGAATAAAACTTAAAAAAAAAATATTGAATTATAGAAATATGTGGAGACAAAATATATATAAACTTATAGAGCTTTAAGTCAATTGCTTTTAGACTTTTCAATATATTCTGCTTAAATCTAGTTTCAGATTCATAATACACTAAGTTAGCAATAATTTACATAAACATTTAAATAATGGCATGAACCCTATATTTGGACCTGGCAGTTGTTCATATTCATACAAAAAAACAAAGAATCTCTTCATTAAAAATCCCATTATGGCTACCCAGAGTAGCTCGAATGAGAGACCTATCATTGGACATAATTAAATAAACATTACATCAATTAAGACTAAATAACAAACGATGTAAATGAAACAAGTGGTTGCTCAATGGGTAAAATGTTGGATTTCTGTTTGGGAGGTTGTTTGTTTAAATTTGAAGGCTGCCACTGCTGGGCCCAAGTCATGAATATAAAATTTAGCTGCAAACATGAAACTAACAGCACCTACACAATTAGCAATTCAGCATGACAAAGAACGCCATGACCTTAAAATTTTGTTATACTGTAAATAGCAATGCGATTCTGTTTCATTTGAATACCTTATAATCAATAGTCCATACACAACTACTTTATCATTAATTGATTTCAGGGTCTTGGCAGGTCTGAGCCAAAAACAGCTTAAGTTTTTGGCTAGAGAAACTTTGATGTGATTTATCAACTGTATGCAACAAACACACATCCTTACTAGAAGGTGAAAAAATAATCAAATCAAGCACAAAAAAAAAGTTACTTCAAGTAGGTTAAAAAAGTAGATTAGAAATGTGCTGCTAATGACAGTAAGTTAAAAATGTCATGCTGCTTGAATAAGATTGACCACTGCATAGATTCATTTTTAGATTTAGCAACTATACAATTTATTACACTAATATACAATTTCATATAGAGTTTATTTATTGCAAATCTGAAAGCAAGATTGATTCTTGGAAACGAGAGGTTTGTATTGAATAGAGACACAGCTAAAATAAATACTGTGTTTATTTAATTTTGTTAATTGTGCAGCTTCATGCAGTCGCAATCACACTAATCATCAAGAAAAGTGAGCCCTGTTGGGTGACTCTGATTGCACAGCGGTATTTATGCCAGGTTGTGTGTATTCATGCTGCCCATCTCCATCTTCATGCACCACCTTGGCAGGATTGCTGCTTGTGAGGATTGAGCCTTGGCACTTTTTTAGACCCTTTGGCTGCAGGTTTAATAGGCCACGCGGCTGTGGGTTGATCATTGAGTCTGAAAGAGGCAGATGTTAGTGTGTCTAATGATCCTCGAGTCCAGACACAATGGCTATCACAAGCAGAAGTCTGGCATTGTGGGCACATGATCAAGGATTTTTAATGTGTTTAATGAATTGGGTTTCTGATATGATTTGGTTGACTGTGACCAAAAAGAGTTTGCAGTCGGCTTCACAAATAATCCGATGGTTTTGCGTTTGTGCCATCCTTTTTAATGCGATTTTAGGTTTGTTATTCAAATGCATTCAGATATTAATGAGCTTGCCACATACCGAGGGCACATTAGCAATAGTTTCCATATCGCAAAAATGATAAAAAGATTATGCATAAACTGTCACTTTGTATCCTAAAGAAAAAATCTATTATATATTATAATGCTTGTGTTATGTAATACTGTATTTATGTTTGTTTGTAGTTGTAATGAATCACAAATGGCCTCCTTATGCAGATGCATTTAGTTCATTACATTAAAAAAAAGTGATCTTTGTGACTTGGAAAGTGAGTTTATTGTTATTTTTACACACAGAGATTACTTTAGAGTTTACATAAAATCGTTTAAAAAATATTAAAACAGAAACTCAGCAGCACAATCAAACGGAAACTGGTTTGCTGAAATTCTTTTCTTTTTTCTTTTTAATTATCGTCTTGTGAATATCAACAGAAATGTCAATATAAAACATGATTTTTTTGCATGACATACAACATACATAGTGATTTAGATTCACTTGTACTTCATGCTTGAAAGTCACATCACACTGCCGTAACTGACTCTGGGGACACAGTTTTAAGGACTCGATTTCTTTTTGGGGCAAAGGGATATTTAATATACCACAGCATATGAAAAAAGCAAGCCTTTTTTTAGTTGTAGTGAGGACAGTTTGTTGTAGTGATATTTCTGGGACATTTACAGCATTTGCCAGATGCCCTTATCCAGAGCGACTTATAATTATCTCATTCATATTACTGAGCAGTTGAGGGACTTGCTCAAGGGCCCAGCAGTGGCTCCTTAGTGGTAATGAGATTTGAACTCGTACGCTTCTGACCCTCTTTGCTCTTCACAAGCAAATGTAGCAGCAAAGGAAAAATTGGATAACATTTTTTTATTCTAAGCCAATTAAGCGTGCATGTCTATTTCTGTGGAAAATTTACATTTAGTCTCTGTTCTGTTGTCCAGTGAGAAACAGAGGTCGGAGATATCAATCTGGTCCAGCTGGCACAGATGCATACACACCATGATTCTGGAAGTAAAAGTGTGATAATAGTCCAGTTCATTGATTTAAATCTTGGAAAGCTCACAATGTTCAATTACAACAAAAGATTAAACAAAAATATTCATAAAAAAGAAATTCAAAGTCATACAAACATTATAATTAGTGATGTCACTTTCAGCTTGGCCCAACTGGGCTATGTGTGTGTGTGTGCATGTGTGTCTGTGTCTTAATTAAGCACCTTGTCACTTCTGTTATGAAAGACCTGTGTGCAATTAAAGCTGTTGTAAAAATGTGAACATGCATAAAAATAACTCAGCTGTATTGTTTTGTCAGAACGGGGAAGATTGTGACTATCTAGTGCGGCAGAACTCAGAGCTCCTGAGAGCACTGGAGGAACTAGAGAAGACCGTCTCCACACTCCGAGAGGAAAACAGCCTTTTGGTAAGAGTCTGCTGATCTGAGAGCAGAACACTTCAGAATCATTTTGTCCTCTCAATTTCTTCCCTATCTCTCCCTCCTTAACATCTGTTTCTCCTCTCTCTCTCTCTCTCTCTCTCTCTCTCTCTCTCTCTCTCTCTTTATCCGTCACTCTTAGCGTAAGAGCAGTTGTCCTGAAACGGATGACAAGGTGAAGAGGCTGAGGAGAAAAAATGCTGAGCTGGCTGTCATCGCCAAGCGGCTGGAGGAGAGGGCACACAAACTGCAGGAGGCCAATCTTAAAGTGGTACACACACACACACACACACACACACACACACACACACACACACACACATGCACTCACACACCTGCCTGTGCATCTCTGTCTTATAACCCTAAATTATTTCATACAAAGATTAAATGATAGAGGTCAATAGCGAGTTAAATTTCACTAAAATGTAGGGACATCTGAAGGTGATCCACCTGTGGGTAGCGTAGAATCCCAAAATAGTGGCCACACCGTAATATAGGACACTACCAACTGAACATTCCCTGATCTCAGAGGCCTGTAGTTATTAAATGTAGTGATTATTAAATGCATTTTTAATGGGTGGTATATCTTTATTCCCCACTACAAACTAATAAACTTGATTCAACTGATTAAGAATATGCACAAGAGTGGGGTCTGTTGGACTGGGATTGTAACTCAAATTGCTATATTCATTCTTAGACATTTTTTTTTATTCTAGAAACTCAGTAAAACTTTCAAATCCCCTGTGTTCGTCTTTGTGTCCTCATTTAGATTATTCTGAGAGCTGTGGCTTGGGGATCTGCCTTTTGATCTATTTTTCAGCAAACACACTCTAAACTGAGATCTTATTTGTCATTCTTGTGTTCATTACAGGACTTGAGCATGTCTAAATTTAAATGTCTTTTTCCAAAAAATAACAAGCAAAAGCATTTGTGTGCTTGTTATAGGGGCACTGAATCTGGACATTTAATAGTGCTCCTGAGTCATTGTTAAAAGCTAAATAAAACTGTGTGTGAGAATTAGCAGTAATTTCACACAGCCTTTAATGTCATTTGGGGACTACAAGCTCAGGGTCATACTAATTTAGTATGTGAGCTAGTTTACTAGTGAAATTTGTTCTTCGCATATCCCAGCCTGCTCAGAAGCTGGGGTCATAGCACAGAGTCGGCCATGATACAGCGCCCCTGGAGCACAGAGGGTTAAGGGCCTTGCTCAAGGGCCCAACATTGGCAGCTTGGTGATATCAGGGCTTGAATCCTAGACCTTCTGATCAGTAACCCAGCGCCTTAACCACTGAGCTACAATCAACCATTATTATAAGGTTTCATTATAATATGTTCACACATTTTTCACTCAAATAGAAGTACAGATACTCGTGTTTTGAAAGTACTGGTAAAAGTTAAAGTACTGACTACATGTACTGAAGAAAAAATAGCCAACACTACTACTACCTTTTTTAGTGTCACGCTGGTAACTGGACCTCACATCTTATTAATATATTAATACAAAAGAATTTCACATTTTGTTACCTAATGAATGTATCCAGGCTGAACAACCACCATATAGAACACAAGCAGAGAAAAGTGATCAGGAATGTCTCTGTTCTCAGTCATGTTTACATCACGGACTCTGTCTGTCTCATCCATGTTACCCCATACTACTTGTTGCCTTCTTCCGTGCTTGTTGTCAGCTGCGTAGGTTAGCACCTGTGGTAGATTGGAAAAAATTGAGTGAAAGTTCAAGTCCAAAAAATAAATAGTAAAGTAAAGTACTAATACAAAAAAAAAAAAAAAAATCTACATAAATACTTTCTGTGAAATATAGTGACTAGTCATCACTTCTACCTCCCATAGCTGTGTGTGTGTGTGTGTGTGTGTGTGTGTGTGTGTGTGTGTGTGTGTGTGTGTTTGTAAGGGGAAAAATGTGATGAAAGACAGGTACAGGAGATAGGGGTGACTGTGACATGTTGTGTGTGTGTATTTGTGTGTGTGTGGTAACTTTATCCCCAAAAGCCTCCTGTCCTGAATGGCCACCTGTCTACTCTCTGGTGGCCATGCAGTTTGGTGGTCTGTTATTACACCACACCTGTTATGCTCGCACTCTTCCAGGCGTTTCCTTCCACTACACACTTCTAGGAAACACACAGTCAGGGGTTAATAATGTTAGAAACTCCTTCAAATGAGATAAAAATCAATTGCTAGTAGAAAGTCTGCCAAGTCAGGAGCTGTTACGTGCATCATGTGGGCTAGCTGTGGTTATATTCTTTGATTTGCTTCTCATCATTATTAGATGACACACTATATTTCATATTTCCCTTTAGATAGTCAAAGTTAACTGTACGTAGAACGAGAGTTGACTCTTGTACGTTGGTTAAGCTAGCTAGCTGATTTACCTTATATTCATCTTGTCAAATTAACCACGGCTTTATATAGAATTTAAAGTCTTCAAGACTTATTATTGGGAATAAAATATTACACTGTTTTTTGTTTAATCATTAATTAAAGAAAAGTTTTTGTTTTGTTGATCAGGGCAGCCGTATCGGGGCGGTTGTAGTGAGCTAAGCTAGCATGCTATGCTGAGGCAAACAAGTTAACTGACAATTTTGTGTTACATTTAAATTCTATTGACTTTGTATATGTGGTAAGTGTGTTTGTTTTTTTGTAGCATTGCTTCTTTTCTATGTGGAGCTGCTTTTATTTATTTTATTTATTTTAATTTTATTTCTACATTTTGGGTGTGAAGCACCGAGCCCTGATACTAGGCTTTTGTTTTAGCTGATGGGTTTAGCATTTATATATAGCTATTTAATATTTCCCTCCTGTGGGTTGTTTTGTTAATTTGTCGAACTGTGAGTAAAATGAATCTACAGTACATTAACTACAGTAACTTAATGTCTCTTAATATTTGAAGTTCATATCTTGAATCTACCTTTGAATTCATCTAATCTTTGTTCCTAACAAGATGGCTATGTATTAGCCAAGTATTAGCTATGTATTCTGCTCCATAGTTTCAGAGCTTGTATTTTTCTAGCTGTCTTATTCTTTGTCAAATGTGGAAAGATCTTTTGCTGCAGCACTGAGGAAACATTTCAGATTGTTTAGTGTCTAAACAACATTAGGAATTTAGTTTTAAACCCCAATAGTTCACCTGGTGTGAAAAAAATGTAACCTTAAATTATCATTTCAGTGCTATTTTATGTTGGTGTTCTTAAAAAATGTAAAATTTGAATTAGAAAACCAGTTTGCTTGCAAAACTTTGGAGATCATGACAAAAGCAAGTCATCCTTTGGAGTAATAGTAGAAGTGCATCAGCTGAGCCGAGCGTCAAGATGGACTGTACTGCTTCAGAAGTTCAATGAGATAAGCTTGATCTGAAACCTTCAATACTTGTAATGCCATGAGACGGATTTCTTTATGCTCATAATTGATAGTTCAATGAATAAAAGTGGTTCTACGTACTATTTTCAATGGGATCATGTTTAGTCTTATGGCTTGAATAAAGTTTTCCTGATTGGCAGGACAGTAGTAAAGTATAGCTGTATGAAATGTCAATCAAAATGTCTATTATGTTGATTTGTGTGTCAGTTTCTGTTTTTCTTGAACTTCCTGTCTGTCTTTTTTGTGAAGGTGAATGCCCCGATCCCCATAAAACCCGGGATAGCTGAGCAATACAAGAGAGCGTTTGCAAGGCAGCGGGCACGAGACCTGGCGCAGCACGCAGACACGCTCCTCTCCAAAGACAAGGAGATCGCCGCCCTGCAGCACGAATGCCGCCAGTTAGAGGCCAGAATCGGACAGGACAAAGTATGCCACGAAGATAATTCATTCACACAACTGTTTTTCTTTACAGAAAAATTACCCTGCTATATTTTCTTCTTTAGGGTACAGCATACTAGGGAACGTTATTTTGTATGGCTGCTACTTTTGCCACTTTGACATCTTTAACTTAATTATGATTTAACAATTGAACATTCAATAACCACTGTTATATTAAACAAAATGTAAGGGAAATGCAAAGTGAATATAAATAGGAGTTAAGTTATTTAAAACACTGACTATCCATATACATAAGAAGATCATATTGTAATGCTTTTGTTTCACTGTGAGGTTTTAGCAGTGAAACCGAATTAATTAACATTTAGTCTGTGACCTGGTTTGACTTTGTCTTGGTTTGCCCCCTGGTGGCATTTCTTTGGCACTGCACATACCCAGCTTCAAAATATTTTCAGCTTCAGAGAAACATCACTGAATTTAATACATTTAATAAAATTATTTTAATTTAATAAAAGTTGGCAATTAAGGATTCAAACCATTCAAAACCTGCATACCTTACCTACATTACTGTTATTTTTTGCGTAGATACTGAATAGTATGCTTTAAGGAGTTAAGTACAGAGATTGTGAGCAATTATCTTTTACATCTGTAGCAAAAGCCCACTGAGCATTTTAGAATAAGGTCCCTGAGGTTCTCCGTGCAGAGTGCATGACTCAGCAGGAAATGTTGTGGGAAATTTTAGAGAAAAAAGTACCATAAATACTTTACAGGGGAATTGGCTTGAAAAATGTAAACTGTGCTGATAGATATAAGTAGAGTGTCTTTGTAAGGAGAGCTTAATTAAGCTAAATTGTTTTATATAATTTAAATCAGTCTAGAGATCACAAATCCATGCACTTTGTCAATATTATGTAAAAACTTTTAATAGACTGAACTCACTTTAAGACTTCAGTTGTATGACTTAGTACAAAGTCACATTGACAATAGTAGAAATCTATGTATGTATGTATCTATCCATCTGTCTGTCTATTTGTCTGTCCGTCTGTCTGTCTGTCTTTTTCTGTTGTCTGCTTATTTCTGTCTATGTCTGTTTCTTTCAGTTTCTCTCTTTTTAACACTCAACAGTATAATTGTTTCCTGTCTGTCTGTCTGTCTGTCTGTCTGTCTGTCTGTTTATCTTACAGTCTCTCGCTCGCTCTTTCTTTCAACAGGGTGGTCCTGGTCAAGCAGGAGCAGGGGGATTCGAGCGTTTGCTGAAGGAGTCCCAGAAGGAGGTGCTGCGACTGCAGAGGCAGCTCTCGGCCAGCTCGGCTCGGGATCAGAGCACAGCTGGAGGAGCCGAGAAAGATCGAGAACAAAAAGAGACACCCGTAAGATCAGTTTCTTACTTTGCACCTGGCCAAAGTGGCACCTGATAACACAGTGTTTTAGACCTAATTATAAGGCCTCAGTGTTATACAGTATGTTCTCACTTTCAGACTTGCACGACTTTATGCACTCGTCATGTGCTGCAAGTGGCCATTCATGTGTAACTTTCTAAAACTTTCGTGCTTTAAGTTTTGTGTCTGAAAGACATTTGTCATTTGTTAACGCTGATGTATAATTCACAACAGAGAGATTTGTGGTAAGAAGGCTACTTTAATTGAAAGCTACTGGATGTATTTTATTAATGGATTAAATTCATTTTAAATGTGTTTTTAGATACTGATCTGTTACAGCGTTTTTCATTGGGAGTGATGAGGATAAACAGGATCAGAAATTAGTTTATTAAACGGACTGCGCAGGTAGGAAATTTTGCAGACAAGGTGGGAGAAGCGCAAATGAGATGGTTTGGTTATGTGGCATATCGGTAGTAGAATGCTGAGGATGGAGCAACCAGGCAGGAGAAAAAGAAGAAGGCCAAGGAGAAAGTTTATGGATGTCTTGAGGAAAGACATGCAGGTTGTTATTTTGAAAGAGGCAGATGTAGAGGACAAGGTAATACGGAGACGGATGATCCACTGTGGCGACCCCTAACAGGAGCAGCCGAAAGAAAAAGAAGTAGAAGATACTGATCTATTACACAATATACAGTATATAAATGATTATAGTGCTAATTCACATGAGCTAAAACCACTTGACAAAACCAAACTAGAACCCTAGAAAAACAAAAATCCCAGGAAAAGTTCATTATCCACATAGAAGAGCAAATCTATTTTGTTTATTTGTTTGTTTGTTTGTTCGATTGTCCGTCATTCTATCTATTAATTTGCTCATTTAATTAGCATATTATTTGCTTATTTATGAATTTATTTATTATTTTTTAAATGACCACAAGGGGCAGTGTCTTCTACATTTTGATCGTATGTTGATCGTATGCCCTGCTCAGGTCTCACGCTGTCAGTATGTGATCATTACTAAGAATTTTTGCTCCGACCCCAAACGCCAGATGCGTACAGAGCGCTTTTTACACAGCATATCTGTTCTCACTGTTAATAAATGGGTGTTTAACTGTATATACACAGTTCTGTTACAGAGCCTAATAATCCTAATACAATCATAATGTGTGTGTGTGTGTGTGTGTGTGTGTGTGTGTGTGTGTTTAGGTTATTAAGGTTTTGCAGGGGCTTAGTGTGTGTTTAAACTGATATAAATGCTGTTTGCTGCTCTTACATAATGGACTAGGCCATCATCCATTTCACTGCCTAATGAGCTGACTGTTGAACTTACGCCAGAGAAAGACAGAGATAAAGAGTGTGTGGGCTGAAGTAAATGGATTGAGAGCTGCATCGTATAGCCTTGCTACATAAATGTTACAGACAGTATCTTACCACGCTTTCAGTGCACATATACATTCTGTATTTTTTTTTTCCATAGGTGCTATTTGTTAACCAAAAGCTATGCATGTAAAAACTGGCTGTGCTGTTTTTCGATAAATGCGGTGGGGGGAAACGTAACAGGTTATAGGAAAATATCCGGCGACAGTTTATTGTGATGTAGCCCAACATTTAAGTTTTTTTAATGACTAAACAAGGATTGTTCATGATATGAAACATTGTAGAGTTTATTGTTAAAAACAAGTCACCTCATGTTAGCATTTATGTTAAAACAGGTATAAACAGTTTAATTGTCACCCATTACAAAGCGCTAACACGAGACTCCTTCCGAACTTAAATAAACATCTAACAGAAAAAACACCTTATTAGCAAAGATTTTTTTTAGTTAAATAAGGGCACACTCTGTCATCTATTTTCTACTAGGCTCAGATTATTTGAACTAGAGCATTAAATCAAACCTGAGATTTGTCTTATCTTTTAACCATTATCGCTGCTGTTGTTTACTAGGTAACCTGCTATATAGACATATACAAATATTTGCCCTGGACTGGCTATACTGTAAATCACTGGAACAATATTCCAGTTTTAGGTCTAGGACTTCAGAATATTCCGTATGACTATGAAGACTATTAACTATTAAGTGAACAAAACAACACACGATTATTAAAAGCCCTTTTTCAGAAGTTAGGCTCGGCCACAACTAGCAACCGAACTCAAAACCTACTTTTAATACCATTAGATCATTTTCCATTTGAACTCTAGATGTGAACCATTTTAACTGCCGTACCACTGGAACAGTTCTATTACTTGCAAAGCTCCAAATCATTAAGCAGGACGATTCTGCCAACTTTTTCGTATCACCATGATAATAGACGTGTACATTTTAGTTCACGCAAATATCCTTCTCTAAAGGAGAAAGAAATCTTCCCAAACCAATCAGTCAGTTGAATTTGGGTCTAACAGTAAGTACTGTATGTGTGTTTCCCAATTTGCTGACTTTACTTTTCACTTTGTCATGTCCCTACTATCACTGCAAAGCCCGGATGAGAACGACAGCGCTGGTAATCTGGTCATCTGTGACAGTCACACACTCATGCCTCTTGTGCTGAAAGGGGCCAGGTTGCATGTCCTTTAATCCCCTGTGACAATGGAATGGTATGGTCCAGTAATCCCTTGGCTGTTGCAGTGGTAGTGGTGACAGGGTTTTTTTTGGTTGGTTTGCACTCCGAACTGGTGATCAAACGAAAGATTTTGACCAACTGTCCCTGCGAAAGTTTCTCGCAGCACTTTCAGCACACAGAACAGGGGGTACGTGTGTATTGGTGTATTTCACTGATGTGTCATGCGTAGTTGGTGTTCATATTAGGTCAGAATATGTGCTGTGTGCATGCTAGACGTGTTTGTCTTTTCGTTTTTTTGCAAATATGCAAATATTCATGATGCACTAATACAGTGTGTCTTCTTATGTCTTATTGTTTAGTTATGTGTTTCTCTGTAAGTGGATTTAAAGAAACATTGCTTTCTGTAGCGTGTATGGTGTGTGGTGTGTGTGTGTGTGTGTGTGTGTGTGTGTGTGTGTGTGTGTGTGTGTGTGTGCGTGTGTGTGTGTACAGGAAGTGTTTTTTTTCTGGAAAGTACGTTGATTTCAGCAGTGACGGTCTGAAGCACTGCTCTGTAAAACACAGAGATTTTGAGCTTTACCATATCTGGGGATTTTGCACATTGAGGCATGTTGTGAATCTACATACTGCTGCAGCAGGCAAACTCTCAGTATCAGCACTTCGATATGTATTTAAATAGGGAAACCTCACTTGGGCCAATCCATTAAGGTGCTTTTAAAAGAAGTGATCCAGTTACCCGTTTCAGGAGTGTACAGGGATTACTGCAATGTGCTTATGGCAAACAAGGCCTACTGTATCCGATACACCGGCTTTAGTACCACTCCATACAGAACATGCTAGCTAGCATAGCTACAGACGTGGCTACAGTATTAGCCTAGCCCGTGTTAGCTGTTAAACAGAACAAGCAAAGGATCGAGAGGAAGGAGGGGGGCAGATGTAAAAGAAGTTCATTTGTATTAAGGCAATAATTGCTGTTAGTAATAAAACTTCACCAGCTTTATATATGATTTAAGGGCACCCATCAATTTAGAACCATCATATTCATGTTTACATTAATGCACTTGTCCTTAACAGGTGTCCGTTTCTGAAGTGACACCTAATACACAAAATGGTGTAATTTAAATATTGACATACTTTATTAATTTATTATGAATTAAAAATTAGGACAAATGGAGACATACAAGGCATATGTTATAACCTTTCTTACAATGTTTATATTTAACATTTATGGATTTCTCCGGTTTCAGCACTTTGTAACAGTCAGAAGTAAAGCTGTTCCATTAAGTTTTGTTTTTTAGGACTGACATGGTCATGCTTTGTGGTTTCCCAGTAACACGAGAGAGTCTGTTCATCCATAATAGTGCTTTATAGGTGATATTATGGGATAACTTGTTCCATTGATGTTTAACATCATTAAATGTTACTATAACTGATTTTCTTTTCTTTTTTTTTTATAATATGACAATCATTGCAAAATAAATAAATGTAAATGATTTTTGCAAAACGCTGTGGAAGTGTATACAGTTGATGTATTTTTTATATTATTTTATTACTTTATTAAATTCTAAGTATTGCACTCGTGATGTGTAGCAATTGCATTACACACCTGGCCACCTGCAGCACAGTACAGGATGCTATATAAGGTGGAAAATCTTATTTTTGCACCCAACAGATAATCTTTCACCACCTTTTAAATGATAATCGGGTTAAATAATACTAATAACTGATGTAATGATGAGTTTAAATCTGGACTGCAATTGCTTCAATTTGGGAAGGTCCCTTTACTCCAACCCCCTGCACTTTTTCTCATCATATGACTTCCAGTATGACTCTGTTTCCAGGAAACTGCTGTATTCTTGTATTCTACCCTTCTGAATTTTTCTTTTTCTTTGTTTTTCTGAAGCTGTTTTTGTTCTTTCTAGGTTGTATGTGAAACCCCACAGTCTGTAGTTAATGAAGTTCTTGTTAAAGGGGAGGAATCCCTTAGAAAAGGGGAGGAGAATAGAGCACGAGTAATCCCGGAGCAGGACACAAGCTCTACCCACCAGGAAGAACAGACACAAAAGGACCGTATAGAGTTTCTGGTAAGAGAAATGTTGAGCAGGAAGTTGAATGGTATTGTCGGTGTGTGTGTGTGTGTGTGTGTGTGTGTGTGTGTGTGTGTGTGTGTGTGTGTGTGGATCAGAGGCTGGAACAGGTTTGCATCTTCTCGTTTATGTGACGGGAACTTGGAGATGCAAACTTGTTCCAGCCCCTGTTCACAAAGCTAACTCTATGAAGATATGGTTTTCATAGATCTTGATTGGCTGGCTATAGGGCGATGACCTCAACCCGCTTAAACGCTTTAGGCATAAAGCTTTTGTTCCATCTATTTTGAAAATAATGGCTATATGTTGAGTTATTTTCAGAGGACAGTAAATCTGCACATCGACTACTTTAAAATATATGTTTCATTTCTATAGCATTGTCCCTTGAGAGAGATACTTTGTGAGATACTGTATTATGGTCAGGTCAAACGTTTGTCTTTTATCATATAAAATCATTATCGTATGTTTCTGAGGAGTTCGGTATAAATCCGATTGAGGAGGTGAGACATATGGGCATATTTGAATTGAATAGCAAGACAATGCTAACTGAATTCTGCATCTCTTACAATAGCATGAATTCATAGGCGAAGAATCCGGGTGCTGAACTGGTCTGCCTGCTGTTTACACCTTTCAATATTTTATATGAAAACATTTGGCATATCATGAAACAAAAAAATACAACAAAGGACACCCCGAATAGTTGAGCAGCTAGAATCCTGTATCAGACACATATGGGACAAAATTCCTCTCCAAAAACTTCAGCAACTGGTCTCCTGAGTTCCCAGATATATATACGGACAGAAGACGTGACGCTACACAGTGGTAAACAGTGCCCAAACGTTTTTGGAATTATTCTTCTTCTTTCGGCTGCTCCCATTAGGGGTCGCCACAGCGAATCATCCGTCTCCATACCACCCTGTCCTCTACATCCGTCTCTTTCACACCAACTACCCGCATGTCTTCCCTCACCACATCCATAAACCTCCTCCTTGGCCTTCCTCTTTTCCTCCCACCTGGTGGCTTTTTCCTCAGAATACTTCCACCAATGTAACTCATGTCCCTCCTCTGCACATGTCCAAATCATCTTATTCTCGCCTCCCTCACCTTGTCACCAAAACATCCTACATGGGCTGTCCCTCAATAAGGGTATACTGTACTAAAATGAAAAGATTTTGTGGGTCAGATAAAAAATGTAAGCGTGATATTAATCAGTGTTAAAGTTGAGAGTACAGTATTAATATTTAACATCATTCTACATCTGAAAGTTGGAAAAGCAGAAACTTCATCATTGCCATAGTTCTGATGTAGACACAAATATACAAATAAGTCTTCCCACACCTCCAGTCCACATCTGATAAGGTTATGTCATATAATCCCAAATCTGGGACAGCTACACTCAAATGCTGTTTTATATCATCAGTGTCTCGCTTAAATTTTTCCAAACTCTCATACTCTCATCATTAATTGTGGTCCCTCTGTAAGCACTTGTTCTTCCACTGTTCCCATTGAGTCCAGTTCCTGGTCTAACCAAGAGTGTGTAAGCTGCAATTAGGATAATTAAACAGGGCTAATCGTTCTAATTCTTTCCATGTTAGAGGTCAGTGTAGAAATTAGGCATAGACCAGAATTACCAGAACCTGTCAGTCATTTCAATTGATCCGGTTTTTAAATAATTTTAATCAGCAGCATAAAACAATAGCAGATGTAAAACGTACATCGTTCAGCCATTTTTTGCTAAATGAAAGTGCCATTCTTTCATTGCTGTACTATAAAACATTTGCTTATGATATGTTTTGATTCTATTCATTTGAATGCCTGTTATGTTGTGGTTCTTTGCTGGTCCTTACAGGAAAGCGAGTTGAGCAAGAAGAGAAAAGAATGTGAAGGTCTCGAGCATGAAGTAAGGAAGAGGCAGAAGAGATGTCTCGATTTGGTGAGCTTATTCAATATGCATTCTGGAGCAACGCTTGAATCAACCATTTCTACTTTATATACGATGTGAACTGTATTAAAAAACCCACCTACTGTAAAAGCTGCACTATGAGTTGCTTCTAAAAGAAATTTCCAAAAGAATTCACTTTCTCATGTCACATTGTTATTAAGTTGTATTGCAACTACTGATGCTGTTTGGGGCACAGACGGGATTTGTTTTAAGAAAAATGAAAAAACCTTACATTTACGCTATTTGGCAGACGCCCTTATACAGAGCGACTTTTGGTCATTTGGTCACTTTTGGACATTTTATACAACTGAGTAGTTGAGGATTGAGGACCTTGCTCAAGGGCCCAGCAGTGGCAGCTTAGTGGTGCTGGGATTTAAACTCATGATCTTTCAAGCAGCAGTCAAACAGCTAAAACACTGAGCTACCAATTCCCCCAGAATCCCAATCTTCAGCAATAGCAGGTTGATTATGTTGAATTGTGTGTGTGTACAGGAGAGCCAGCTTGAGGATGAGCGCAGCAAAAATGAGCGCTTAACAGAGGAGACCGAACTCCTCAGGAGGAAGGCTCAGCTGCTTGAGCAGGTCAGTGGCAGGACTAATGTGTGTGTAACTAACTTAACAACCACAACTTAGAAATTGTGTATAATGTTTGAGCATCATGCCGTGTTTTTTGACATCTTATTTCTGTGTGTGTGTGTGTGTGTGTGTGTGTGTGTGTGTGTGTGTCTCTCTTTTCTTTCTCTCTCTGTAACGTCCAGTCTCAGGTCGAGAATGAGGAGCTGAGAGAGGAGCTCTCTACAGTGAGCGCTCGCTATAGTTCAGTTCTCGAGGAGAACCAGAGACTCCGTGCCAAGCTGGAGAACCTAGAGCAGGTCCTAAAGGTATTTCAGAGTTGAATTCAAATCCTAGGCAGACTGACACTAGTCCTGTTCTAATAATTTGTTTATCCAATAAAATAAAATGTTCTGAGAGGTCTAATGGAATAACACTTCTGCTTCTATGTATATATATATATATATATATATATATATATATATATATATATATATATATATATATATATACATACATACATATATATATATACACATACATACATAAAGATGTGTAAGGCACAATATACATATTTATCATTTAAGGAAATATGACATTACATACGTTTGTGTCTACTAATAATGAAACTTTTGGTGTTAATTTATTTTCATGTTTAATCAAAATTCTTGTTTTAACGTTATTTATCTAGTTTGTCATATATATCGAAATTTCGGCTTAGAAATCATCTATTTAGCTCAGTAAGGTCATTAGGAAATGTTTACTATAGTTGATAGTTGTCTCATGCTGTATGCATCTGTTATTATGGTCACAAAAATGGTTATGGTTTATAAGGCAGCACATGAATATAAAACAGTGATTGAACTTGCTGGAACTACTAGTGCTTTCAACTGTTTGAACACACACTTTCACCAATCGAAATCAATTACCAGATAGACCATTGTGCGTTGTACATATATAAAACCATATACAGATATAACTGTGTTTTTAAGTGTTGGCTTGACTCAGTTTTAAAAGTTAGTCTGGCGTAATGCAGTACTCTTTATCGTTGATTTTTTGTATGTGTGTGTGCAGCATATGCGAGAGGTCGCAGAGCGCAGGCAGCAGCTGGAACTAGAGCATGAGCAGGCACTGGCAATCCTCAAGTTCAAACAGGATGAAATCAAACGACTTCAGCGGGTCTGTTGTGAAATATTCTACACCTCAGAACATAAAAAAAATGATAATCAATTCCGATTCATTTCTTAAATCCAGCACGTTTTGCGTTGGACCAAATGTGAATTGTTAGTTCAGATTGCAGTCAGCTTTGCTCTCTTGTCATTCTGAGTGTATTTAGTACAGAAACTAGAAACCCAAATATATTAAAAGCTATATATATATATTTTGTTGGATTCTGGATTCAGGCAGAAATGTATCAGATTTGGACCACATGCAATTTAGTTCAGATAATGTCAAATCAAATGGCTGAGCGAATCAGGTGTGAGCTGTCTGAAGGTAAACAGCCTTCATGACTAGACTCCTAACCATTAACCCTGACTCATCATCTGCCTGGATATTTTTGAGATCTTACCACATTTTCTTTATACCTCCATGTTCGTTAGATGTTGTTCTTCATTGTAATTGTGTGCTCTCTCTTCCATCAGGCTCAGTTATTTGCTAAGAGAGAGCATGAAGGCGTTGTGCAAATGCTTGAGGTGAGAATTCAGAAATCAAACCACTGTTTTTTTTTCCACATCTCACTGATTACCCGTAAAAAAAAAAAAAAAGAGTCTGGTTGTGTCTCTTTCTACGTGTATTACAGTAGACAGACAATAGAGTTAATGATGTTAATGATGAGCTCTTTCTCCTTATGTGCAATTAATTTTTTCCATGAGAAATTTATGCAACTAGTGCATTTTTAATGCATAATTGATCACCGGTACTGTCATCCATCTGTCAGTGTTGCTCACTCTGTTTCTAATCTAGTAGTACTGTGTGTATGTGTGTGTGTGTGTGTGTGTGTGTGTGTGTGTGTGTGTGTGTGTCTTCAAAATCCTAGCTTTTTTGCTGTTCGAATAAATGTGTGTTTAATTGAACAGTTTTGTACACAGTGTTTCCCCTACAATTCTCAAAACTCACATGACATGAGGAAAAAAAGTTCATGAATTAGAAGAATTTTAGAAGAAAACAAAAATTGGCTTTTAGATGTATAAGAATTTACCCTAATGACAAATTTATATAAAAATTTTTACATCATATCACTGATGTAAATAAAAAAAAGAAGTATCACAAGATTAATTCTGTGGTAGCAGTTTTCCAGTTCTACCTCATGTCCAGTGTTCGTGTTAGGCTTCAGATCCTGAGACTCTAAAGTGGTTATGACAGATAAACATGTTACAGTCGTTGTGTAGATAAGTCAGTGATTAGCTGAGAAAAGAAACCAGGAGTAAGAGGTATTGTCGAGATCCACAATGCAAATGTGTGCTCACAGCACAACCGTAGTCTAGATATTGAGCAAAGGCAGGAGGGCTCTATATAATCCTGTGTGATGTTTGTCACAAGTTATATTAGAAGAAGGTTCCCTGGTTTAATGTGTCACGGATAGACCAAGCATCAGAAACCTGGAGTAACACAGAATGTTCTTTATTTTCCAAATATACACACACGAGAGTTTGAGATGTGACTGAAGTAAATGGTACACTTAACTGAGTACCATAGCCAGGAGCATGGAAGCACAGGGAACAGAGCAGTAGATAGTCCGGAATGATCTATAGTTGTAACCTGTAGATCAGACTGTGAGTGAAGGGGAATTGGGACCTTATAAAGGGGTCAGGTAAATGGAGGGAGGCGTGACTGGTGGTTCCCTGACATAATGAGAGCAAAATGCATTTTTTACTTTTACTTTTTTACTTTCGGGCAAACCTAACATTGCTCATAAAAAAACAGTGAAGCATGATGGTGGTAGTATTATGTGTAGTATGTGTATGTTTGTCGTCAGATATCTCTCTTAGCTGGTCATCTAAAAACTATTTTTCTTTTAATATGAAAAGAATTGTATTAAACTTACAGTATACACTATATGCACAAAGGTTTGTAAACACCTGAGTATAAGATTCGCATATGCTTTTTAAATATCCCATTCCACCTTTAGTCCCTATCTGCTGTTAGAATAACCTCCACTCTTCTGAGAAGGTACTCTATTAGATTTTGGAGTGTGCTTGTGGAGATTTTTGCTGATTTAGCCATAAGGGGTGAGGTACTGATGTAGGGTAAGGAGGCCTGGGGTGCAGTCAGTGTTCCAATTTATCCCAAAGGTGCTCAATAGGATTGAGGTCAAAGCTCTATAGCAGGACACTCAAGATCTTCCACTAAAACAAACTGTAGGTAGCACTATTTGTGCACAGGGGAATTGTCATGCTGGAACAAGTCCGGGTCTCCTGGTTCAAGTGATTCCACATCATGGGAAGACCAAGGGAAAATGTAATTTTACCACATCCAAATGCTATTCAATTAAGGTTTGGGGTAGAACCACATATGGCTTGGGAATTCACGTGTCTCAATACTTGTGTCCATTTATTATATGTCCACAAAATGAAAAGTTTTGTAATTCATTTATTGCTAAAATCAGTCTTGATCAGACAAAGTACAGACACAAGTATTGTATAACAGTCATGTTATACAGCATAGCCCATAATCACAATTCTAAGCTGCGCTCTTTGAAAAAAGTAAAACACAGAAGCGAAATACCTACTAGAGTTATAGTTTACAAGATTTCACGTACTGAGAGCTGTTATATGAGTAGATCTAACGTACTGAATGTGCAGATAAATATCACATTTCATGTGTAACCATATTCACAGTTCATTTATCTGTTGCTATAGTTACTGTATGCACATTGCATGAGCCTTTTTTTTTTTTCATATTAGCACAACCACCAAATTTTCCCCCTCTGGGGGAAACACTGTGTGTGTATGTGTGTGTAGTATGCCCCATGCAGGAATGCGAGTGTGCATGATGTGGAATGAGTTACTGTCAATTGTCTAAATTAAATTTGTGTCATTTGTAGGCATTGATCCAGTTTGTATTGCTGAGAGAGCTGGTAAACTCCATCGTTCTTTGACTCTCTCTCTCTCTCTCTCTCTCTCTCTCTCTCTCTCTGTCTCTCACTCTTTATCTTTCTCACACTATAAACTAAATGACTGAGTGAGTGTGGTATCTCTCCCCTCCAGAGGGCTCTCTCTCTCTCTCTAAATTTGCATAGACTTTTTAAATAGACCCAGTTGACTGACTGTTAATCATCTCCGTAATTCATCAATATTTGACTCAAAAAGTCATCATTCAAGTCTCAAGTTTCTGGCTTCTGGAGAGATTTTGAGAGATACTGTGCATACACTTATTGTTCAACAGGTACTGGAATCTGATTGCAGTGTGTACTAACTATAAGCTATCATGTGGTTGACCTTTGACTTTTCATGCATGCATGCGTACAGTATTCTGAAGCTCTTTCTCTTCCTCTCTCTATCTTTCTCCCTTTCTCTCTCTCTCTCTCTCTTTCTCCCTCTCTCTGTCTCTCTTTCTGATGTGTGCTGAGCAGAACACATTGGACTGCATGCAGGTATTGATACTAAGCAGTTCTGTCATTCTTGCCTAATGCCTACCCAAACCTCAGCTTCTTAGTCATGGTTGTGATTGCATACATGTATGTTTGTCCTTAAAACACACAAACACACACAAACATCAATTACCACACTAGATTTTACAGATAATTTGCGATTAATTTTCATGACAATTTTTCTAGTCTAGGTGAAGTTACTTTTTTATTTATTATTTTTTATTTATTCTATTTATCATTTATTTTTTATTTTTTTATTTAAAAACAGCTTTATTAGTCTCTTAAATCCAATCAGCCAGAAGCTCCTGATGAATTGAGCTCTGATATTATTTTTACTGATAATAATAATAATAATAATAATAATAATAATAATAACCAAATTAATTATCATTATTGTACTTATTGTAATAAATTATCATTTCTATAGTAACAATCTACACAGAAAGGTGCATTTGGATGCTCAAATATTTTGATACCTGTAATAAATTGGTTATTTAACTATGAAACATTTTTTTATTAAAAAAATATTCTTTATGGAAGGAGATTCAATGGTCAGTTCTTTGTAACAGAAAGTAAAGCAGAAGTTTTCCACCACAGGAAAGTTATCTGGACCGAGTACCTTGTCGATTGTGAGGTTCATAGTAACATGACAACACACAATTTGTTTATCTAAATTATACACACAATGTATTTATTATTTATGTTTTTTGTTGTTGTTTTTTTAAACAGTGCGTGTTTATTTTTGAGCTTATATAGTATAAGTGATATCAGGAACCAACTAGTTTCACAGACATTCTGCAACAGTAAATGCAACTACAAATAGATAGAAAAAAGGGTTTTTTTTAATTAAAAAATTATTGTAATTGTTTGCAGGATCACATGCAGATTTTAAGAAATAAAATACATTATAAGAAAGTAAATGTTACAAAGTACATTCACTATATAATGTAGTTTGTACTAAATTACAATTTAATCTTAGGATGTAGAATATGAAAGGAAAAGCTGTGTTATTGATCAAATGTGGATTTATATTGTACATAAATACATTTGCTGATAAAATTTAAAAGAAGTATGCTTGATGTTAGCACAGATAAACATAAATGTATGTACATTCAAAGGTAATGATATTTAAGCCTATACCCATATACAAGTTTGATTTTTTTTAACATAAAATCTGTGATTAGTCTTTTTCTCCATTACACAGTTAAACAGTTTTCCTCTGGTTTTGTACTTTAAGTGACACGTACTTAGTTGTGATATTTTACAGGAAACTGGCTGTTTTTTTAGAACTCTGTGTGTGTGTTTGTGTGTGTGTGTGTGTGTGTGTGTGTGTGTGTGTGTGTGTGTCTGTGTGTGTTCGAGTGTGATGAGGCCCTGTTTGCTCGGTGTCTGCCAAGAAGCTGAACCACAGTCCCGGAAGTGAAACTAGCTGTAGTTTCTCTTGGTCTGAGATACATGCTCTTTTCTCTGTCCCTGTAATACATACTCAGCAAAAAAGGCAAAATGGCTGCAAACCTCTCCCTATTTCCCGCTTCATCTTTCTACCTCTTTCTCCCTGCTACCTCTGAGAAATGTTTTGATAAAATTCTCTGCCTGTTTCTCTGTTTCTGTTTCTTACCAAAAGTTGTTTTAGTTGATCACTTCCCAGAAATGAACACCTTTCTGCCAGTTCATTATTCTCACATCCTAGTGATCACCTGATATTCACTCAGAAACATTTTTTAATAAAAGGTACTTTTTGTCACATGCACATTACAGCACAGTGAAATTCTTTTCTTCGCATATCCCACCGATATGATAGCGCCCTGGATCACAGAAGGTTAAGAGTCTTGCTTAAGGGCCCATAAGTAGCAACTTGGCATATCAGAATAAAAAATACACTTCTTCTTTTAAATTCAATAATTGTGACCTGGACACAAAAATTTCAGAAATAGTGTTTTAATTTATTCACATGTTCCACATTAAGCAGAAACTTTAGTGACTTTTGGAGCACAACCCATATTATAGGACACCATGTTGTATATGCGTGCTAAACATGCTAGCTAACTATCCTATCTGATGTTATTGTTCTAATAGTTTGTTTTGTTGTAGTGGATTTTATCTGGTTAGATTTTTACTGTTAATAAAAGAGATAATAATTAAAATAAGAATGCAGCTCAAGCCTCAGATACGTAAGCAACCTCATGGAAAACTGAGAACAATACAAGCTAGTCAGTTAGCTAGCCTACTAGCTTTCTAAAATATGGAAAGGATCTTGTTTTTTGCCTTCCCATTAATATAAGATAAAGTTGTAGATGATTTTGCTATATTGCCAATGTCAGATATACTAAAAAATTCTTGTTTTGCTATCAGCTGCTCTGATATGCTAATATCATAAAGCTCCATCAGCTCCATCATGATCTATCATGAATTTCCTCTTTACATTAATCCTTAGAAGAATCTTAGTATTAATCTGTGTGTGTAAAATATTAGGCGAAGGTACGGGAGCTGGAGCAGAAGTGCCGCAGTCAGAGCGAGCAGTTCAGCCTTCTCTCTCAGGAGCTGGACAAATTTCGACAGCAGGCCTCTAAGATCGACCTGTCGGCTCCTGGACTGCTGTGCTCCAGCCTCACACAACTTCCCAACGGCCTCAGTCTGCCCACAGACACTGGTAAACTAGTTCACACACAGCACTGCTGCTCATAGTATCATGGTACTTTACACTTAAATATTACATTTATATCACTACTACTATTAAACTGCAATTAAATCTTATGATATTTATAGTTCCTCACTTTGATGTTCACTTTACTGTAGTATATATATATATATATATATATATATATATATATATATATATATATATATATATATAACATGAGAGGGCATGCTGTTGCAAGAAAATAATAACCAGAGGGTGTTTTTGTTTATAGAATTTCATATGATTTGCTGTTGTGAATTAAAAAGCTGTTTTTTATAAATTTTTACCTATTTGCAGTACCATATTTACAATACATTTTTTTAGAACATCAGCACAACAAGTTAGATCTTATCAATTACAGTATAGCAGCTATAAATTACATCAGTTTTAGATTATGTGGCTCATTCATACATGCATACAAGTCTCTGTGCAAGCTGTTATATTATAGTGTTACTATAAAAGTGATAATGTTTAAGAACAAGTGCAAATTGTATGCAATTTGCCTCGCAGCTGGGACGACTTTGCTGCTCTTATAGAAAATTCAGCACCTTCTGACCAATCGCAAATTCAAAAACATCAGAGGATAACATTATTACTGATGGGATTAAAGGGTTCATAATAACAGTAATAATAATTTTTTTTTTTTATTATTATTCCCCAAATTCGCATTTTTCTAATACTCGTTGATTCCTGTGGCCCGTTTTCTGTGTGCACATTCTGCCATGCTATTTCTCTCTCTCTTTCTTATCCTCCTTTCTTCTCTCTATTCTTTCATTTTGTCCATTACCCACACTTCTACTCTCTAGGCTGTAGTGCCTCATGGGATGACATCGCCTTCTGGAGTCTGGAGGGTAATGAGGCCCTCTGTGACGTCTCTGAGCAGGGTATTCGGGTTCATGTTTCTCTCATCAGGAGGCTGTAACTCCTGCATGACCAAACCAAACACAGTGTTTTAGTGAGAATGAACTCACTGGCTGCCTGCTTTTTAGCTGTATTTGTAGTTTGGTTCTGCATTATTTTTATAATAGATTATGATTTGCATTTGTTTTTGCTGCGGTTAAGGGTACAATTTCATATAATGCAGCTCAAAAATGATTTTTCTCTTAAATTGGTTTCAACTTTGCTTCAAAAGTTAGCCATTTTGTTTCTTTCTTTAAAACATACACCTGCATGCGGGATTTTCGTCTCAACTCAACCCTGATGGCTTTACTGGTTCTTTTGCTATTCATGCTTCAAGTCGCTGTTGTTGCCTATTTTTATTTTCCTCACATACCTTTAAGCATGTGGCTATAAGTACACGGTGATGTATTTAATATTGGTCACCCTACCCACGTTTTTAAACTAAGCATTGCGCCCATCTTTTTTAACCGATTTACTAGAAGAAGACTTAGTAAAGAGCAGTCAGAAAAAAATAGACCTGTACCCTAACGAAATAAAATGGCTGTTTTGTCTGTTATATATTATCTTGTACAAGTTGTACTGCTAACTTATTTTATAATATATATATATATATATATATATATATATATATATATATATATATATATATATATATATTTTTTTTTTTTTTTTTGCGAAATTGCAATTTAAAATCTTTTAACAGCAATATGATGACCAGCTAACCAGACAAAAATACAACGGTGGTGTTACATGTCATATTATGATCATCATAATATTAATAATAATAATAATAATAATAATAATAATAAAGATGCGATCACTAAATCTATGGTCATAGTGTGCATATCTTAAACAGGTGTCTGGGCTGTTGTTGGCTTTTGAATAAACGATGTGTAACGTCGGTTTTTAACCCTGCGTTCACAATAGCAGGTGACAGTTTACTTATGTAACTTGTAGTTTGTCCCGGGTGCAAATATAGTGATTTCTACAGCTTTCAACCGCTTATTGACATGGTTTAATTGTTCCAATCAGAATCTGTAGTTATTTGAAATGTAAATGCTTTTATAGCTAACTATAGCTTAAACACAAATCCATTAATGCACTAATCTGTGATTTAGTAGGGAGTCTCGTGCAGTTTGACACTGAAATTATGGGTCCAGTAAAAATCTAAATGTATTTTTTATCATCAATGAAATTAATGAGATTGAGAGACACATTTTCTTGGATAAACTGATGAAAAGAATGGCTATAAAATGGGTTGAATGATCTTTTAACTTGTGCTTGTCTTGATGTGTTGAAAGAGCCTCCCATAAGAGTGTGCAATCAGCTATAGGCTTAAGCCATACGTCTCTCTTCACGTTTCCATCTCTTGCACACATCTATACATGCATTAAACATTCTCACACTTGTGCACAATATCTCTCACATGTTCTCTCTCTCTTTCTCTCTCTCTCTCTCACGCACGCACGCACGCACGCGCACACACACACACACATGCAAATGTGCCATAGTAAATGACTAGCTGGCTTAACTGTGAACTTTTCATATAGGAAAAGCATTTAGTCACAGCCAGTCAATCCTTTTACAGGGTTATACAAAGTGTAGGACACAAGACGTACTTGCTGCATGCCCAATTACAATGATAACAAAGGGTGCCAATACCTTAATCTTGGTAAAACTAAAAATAATTTTTAATGCATGATTGCCAAGTAAAGTATGTGAATTGTTATCCACTATGTAGGGAGCGTCACCAGTTTCTGTAGCCATCATTCACCAATATTCTGTTTAAACTTTTTTTTTCTGTACAAAAGGCATGCCAGTTTGTGATAATGTGTGGCGTCTGTGGTAACAATTCCCCCATTCCCCCATCCCCAGCCTACGTTTTGGTTCCCTCTTGTTTTTCTCTTTTTCATTCCCCCTTTCTGTATAATTTTCCGGACAGATTTGGCTGCGGTCCTTCGGTCCGGCTCGACGCCATACTCAGCAGGTCTGTCCCAGTCCGAGCGCTCACCAGGCACCAAACACCGCGAGCTGCCCAGCCTAAACCCCAAATCCACCTCCACTTCCACCTCGAGCACATCTCCACAAAAGTCTGAAAACATCCACCTGTCGCCAAAATCAGCCACAAACCCACGCAAAGCCAGCCCAACTCACGAGGTGAGCCATACATCATGCACACGATCAGTGTTTTTCAACCTGTTCAGAATATTTGTTTATTGATACAAAGAATAATCTTGAATTTTGACTCCAAGCTAAAATTTACAATGGAGGTCTAAGGACAGTGAATTGAGTTGCTATAAGACTCAAATATTAACAATTAATAATGCTATAATGTTTACTACACTGACTGAAGTCATACATAAATACACACCTCTCTTATTCATTCACTCAAACATTACATACATTCTTTACAGGTATTTGAAGAAGGCATAGCCTTTATTTGTAACAGTCCCACTAAAGAAGAAGGGCCCTTCAGTGGAAGTTGGCGAGTGCCAGGGCTTAAATATTATGGAGCCATAATCACTGAGTCAGCATTGCCTTTAGAATACACAGTCACAGCAAACACATGATATATGCCTTCCATTTTTAAATTGGTTTCATTAATATTTGATAGTAATTCCTGTTTAATACTGTAGAAAATGTACAGCTGGACTGGTTTGCATGGTTGTTTTGTGCTGATGTCCGTTTCTCACTTTGGAAGATTATTGGGAAATATTTAGCTCCTACTCTGCTCTAAAGTCTAGGTTAAAGCTTTTATTCATGATGTGTAATTGTTCATTGGTGGAAACCAGTCCAAAAAAATTGGGCGTGGCTTTCAACTGGACCTTGTGCAAAATGACCAATAATTCTGTAGTGTATGTAGTATTGTAGTAATTCTTTAGTAGTTATAATAAAGTTAGTTATCTGGAAATGTTTTTCCATTAGCCTTGATTTTGTTTCTGATAAAGGTTTATAAAAATAAAGGCTTAACCTGTAAGTACTATGTTATACTTATTTTTACTCTTCCTTTTCGATTGAAATATTCACCACACTTTGGACAATAGCATATAGAATTTTCAGGTTTATCTGTCTTATCAGCAAAATAACCATGTTCCTGCTCTGCAATCTTATACTGCTAGCACTCCTATGCAAGACGTGATAGTGCTTGCATAATGTAATTAACTCTCTTTTTTGTCAGATTAAGTACAGATTAAACAAAGAACCCACATCTAAAATCCTAGTAAATTTTCTTACACGTTTGTCTGTTTTAGGTGGACACTGCCAGTGAGGTTGAGGAGCTAGACATCGATGTATCACCCATTCCCTTCCCAGCCAGTCGAGCTGCTAAACTCCAGGTCTTTATTGCACGTTACAGGTACCCTTTTCCTACTTTCTGTTGCATGATATACACGAGCGACTTTGTGCTACTTTCTAGTGTTTCCCTAGCAAATTTTGTTCATTTTCTTGATAAAACTAGGTTTGAACTGTTTATGAATTCTAATCTCGATTTCTTAAACCCATATGATAACCCGCTTTAAAACCTCGAATGAAGCTACAACCCATATGATGGCCCAAATGATAATCCAGAGGTAGAGCTGCCCTTGACAGCAGGGGAATACATCTATGTGTATGGAGACATGGACGATGATGGCTTCTATGAAGGTAATTTTACTTCTTTCGTCTTTTATATGTATAGATCATGGTTTACGCAGACCTTTATGATTTTTGCATCCCTTCAAAAATATGCAAAACCTGTAGAGATCCAATTGCATCAATTCAAAATGGCAGCCGAATTGATCAACATGAAAATCTAAAATTTTACGAATTTAACAAATTTAATGAATTTAACGAATTTAACTGAAGCTCCGCCCAATTCTTTCCATTTAATGTTAGTGGTCTTTTTGCCAGTAGATTTTCATTATTTCTCTTGGCGCTGGCAGGTCAATACAAGTAGTCCCTTAGTTATGATGTTTCTTCTAATAATTATTTTATGATGATCGCGATACAACAAAATTGTAAAAACATAAAAATATTCGTGCCACCGGCAAACGTTGAAGCATATATGCGGTACGATATGTTGAATTGCTGCCAAGATACCACCTTGTGAGAGAGTAAGGTTTACTCTCACCAGCGGTCGACAGAGTTTAGTTATCTCGATGTAAGAACCGAGAAGTTTTTGGTGTTTCAATGCCCAATTTTTGCTTGGGTCTCTGTGCTTTTTATGGGCATCACCGGACACTAAAAGCCGAGCACACTGATAAGTCTCACCAGCTGCAGATGTGCATCTTACTGCTCGCTTCATCCAGCAGTAAGAAGCATCTTCATTCACTCGACCATGCGCCTGCTACTACATACAAAAAATACTGTAAAGTTTATACATGTTTTGCTGAATTATGTACTGTAATTTATTAAATTATTAACAAATTACAGTATATTACACCATATTGATCACAATTCTTTAAGACTCCTGGTTAGCCTAAGCTATAACTTGATTTTTTTTATATTTACAATATTTTATGATGGGGTCATTGGAACGCATCTCCATCGTAAGTCGGGGGCTACCTGTATTATTAACCCATTAATGAAGTTTACATCTATAATAATGTGCTGCAGGAGAGTTGATGGATGGCCGTCGAGGCCTGGTCCCATCCAACTTTGTGGAGCGCATCTCGGACGATGAGGCACATGAAGCCACCGACTTTTCCCACAACTCCTTCGTGGAAAGCAGCTTTCACAGCACCTCAGAGAGACCACATCAGCACCAACACCATGTGCGTTTAAGCCACAGCATCACAGACAGGACAGAGGCCTCAGCTACCAATGAAATCAGCAAACCAGGCACTGTGCAACTTGTGAATGGTTTGGACATGGATCTGGACTTGGAGGATGACACAGAGGCTCACATCGTGCCTCATCCTCACAAGCTGACTCTAATCAAACAGTTAGCTAAGAGCATAGTGTTGGGCTGGGAGGCACCCACGGGAAGAGTCACAGTTCGAAGCTACAACGTCTACGTAGACCAAGAACTGCGCCTCAGTGTGCCTACGGGAAACCCAACCAAGGCCGTGTTAGAGAGGATGGATACGAGCCATAAGATTCAACGTGTGGCTGTGCAGAGCGTGACGGAGCATGGTAGCTCTGACCCCTTGCGTTGCTGTATGCTGGTAGGAAAGGATGTGTGCGCGGCACCCACCAAGCTGCGGGTAGATCGTATCATGGCCACTTCAGCTCGTCTCACCTGGTTGCCTAGCAACAGCATTTATGCACATACCGTCTCTTTGAATGGTGAGCTGCGTGAGCTGGTGCAAGCTGGCAGATATTCACTGCGCCTTGGTGACCTTATACCTGGTCTGCACTACCGTGTGGAGGTGGAGGCACAGCTGCCGTTAGAGCGAAGGGAACACAAGTGTGCTGTTACTTCCTTTACCACACTTACCGCAGGTAAGGCACAGGACTAGCGAGATGGGATAAACAAATAGTACAATCTGCAGGCTCCGTCTTATTAACTTGTGTCTTCACACTGACTTTTAACAATCAAGGTCCTCCTGATGCTCCTCTGGATGTGCAGCTGGAACAGGGGCCTACCCCAGGGATTGCTCAGATCAGCTGGCTCCCTGTCACTATAGATGCTGCTGGAACTTCCAACGGAGTCCGTGTCACCGGCTACACCATTTATGCTGACAAAAAAAAGGTGATTGCAATTTTAAACGTACATGACTTATAAATAAGATAATAAAAATTGCTTACATTTGTACATTGTTACGTTTTTGCACACTTTTTGTCCTACTTGTAGGTGTTGGAGGTGTCCTCACCCACAGCGGGCAGCGCTCTGATTGGTCCTTCACAGATCGAAATGCTTCAAACAGCCCACGAGCTTACTGTGCGCACCATGTCTCCTCATGGTGAGTCGGCAGACTCGACACCCGTGAATGTGCCTGCCAAGCTTCCTGCCATCATGGCGGGTGCCTCCATGCCTCCCTGCCAACTTGTGCCAACCCACACTAGTGTCCTAACCACCAGTGCCACCAACAAGGAGCCCAGTGTCTGTGCCACCTCTCTGTCTGCTGCCAAAACACCCACAATGCCACTGAGCTCTGTACTAGGTGCAAGTCCTGTTCAAGATGCTTCTCCCATCAGGGATGTTTATGCCAACACACCCAAAGCTGCCACCAATGATGCCCCTCTGCCCACTGCCTCATATGTAGAGGCATGGGCGAATCCAGCTGTGGCTTTGCAGCAGTCACCATCACCTCCTTGTGCCAGTGCCAACCTACAGGTGGGTGAAAAGTGCAGTGATGTTTCTTTTTTACATTTATATAGTTCTTTATGTTTTCAATTGTTTTCTCTATCAGCAGGAAACTGTATCTTCACCAAAAGTTATCCCCTCTCCTGTGGCAGTCCCAATACCCATTCCCACATCCAGTGCCCTGGGATCAGCACAGCCCAGTGTAACACTTATAACAACTCCAGAGCCTAGCAGAGAGCCCAGGAGCCCAGGGCCACAACGTTCCCTTACTTCGGTTACTGATTTCCTGGATGACCCCTTGCCACACAAGTCATCATCCATGCCCAGTGTGCCCAAAGTCATGGCCCCAGAGACTGATCTGCTTGACACACCTGATACACATCCCCTGCGGCCACCTCACCCCTTACCCATAGAGTCAGAGCCGGAAGGTGACCGGGAGAATACTCGCCTGGTATCCATCGAAGAGTTCCTGCAACCTGAACCTGTGCCCAGAACAAAGGTTTGATGAAGAGCAAATCTTCAGCTAACCATATCATTTTGCACTGCTATGATAACATTATATAACTTTTAACACTAGTTTCTGTGATACATTTTTTTTAGACTGTACTGTAAAGTAAAATATATGTGTATCAAGTCTTTTTTATGGCCATTTCAGGTAGATTTTCCTTGCTACCAATGCCTCTGGCATGTTTACTATGGATATGTTATCTGATAACTGATATCTCCAGTTCCAAAAAAGTTGGCACTGTGTAAAATATAAATTAAAACTGAAGGTAATGATTTGCAAATCTTATAAACATATTTTCTATTCAAAATAAAATATAAAAAACATATCAAAGTGAGAATATATATATCATTTTATGGAGAAAATAAAGATCATTTTGAATTTAATGGCTGCAAAAGGTCTCATAAAAAGTTGGGACATGACCAGTGTGTAGCATTACATCTTCTGTCAGTATACATCTGAGAATTTG
Source organism: Silurus meridionalis (assembly GCF_014805685.1). Taxonomy (NCBI): domain Eukaryota; kingdom Metazoa; phylum Chordata; class Actinopteri; order Siluriformes; family Siluridae; genus Silurus; species Silurus meridionalis. Next base: position 6,426,943 of record NC_060908.1, read on the forward strand.
AGAAGACCAGTTGCTGAGGTTTAGGGAGAGAAATGTTGTCCCATATACTGTCTGAAACAGGATTCTAGCTGCTGATCAGTTCTGGGTGTCCTTGTTGTATTTTCCGTTCTATGATGCGCCAAATGTTTTCAAACTGGGCTTTTCTACTGCAAAGTCATGCTACTGGTATATAATATATAATATTTAACCAGTATTTGTGGATGACATTGCAAACTGTGTTCACAGACAATGATTTTTTTGGAGGTGTTAATGAGCCTATTTATTGATTTCCATTACATCATGACCGTTTTAAATGCAGTGCCGCCTGATGTTCCACAATTGGTACATTTCCTCAGTTTAAACATTTGATATGTTTTCTGTGTTCTATTGTGAACAATAATTAAGTTTTTAATAGTTGCAAATCACTGCATTCTGTTTTTATTTACATTTTACACATTGTCCCAACTTTTTTGGAATTGAAGTTGTACATCTGGATTTTGTATATCTTGGATTGTATATCTGAATATTCTAGATCTGGTTTATAAGGAATAAATGTCTAATAAAATTGAATTGTATTTGTTATTTACTGGGATGGTGCAGATTTATGCAGGAGGTCTGATGGACCCTCCGCCTGACTATCATGTGGAGAGTAGCCGTTCAGACCTGTCCGATATCCTGGAAGAGGAGGAAGAAGATCTGTATTCTGAGTCTGCCGCTGATGTAACACCCAAGAATTACAATTCTGGAAGTTCGGGCAAGGTAAGCAAAAATGACAAAGATGCATGTTTATTCTCATTTAATGTTCTTAATGTGAGTTGCAATATGCGGTTACGTAGCTTTTACAAATGCGTAGCTTTATTTTCTTTCCATTTGGCTTCTCTAATTATCTTTCTGTTTTCCTTTTGTCTATATTTTTTCTCTAACATTCTCCAATGCCGACTTTTCCTGCTTGTGTTTCTGTGTGTGACCTGCACACTCAAACTCAAACATGTAACCGCTACATCTCTGATTGTATTTGGCTGTGGACCTGTTCCTCAGGCAGAGGGATGGGAGGTTGACAGTGATGAGGAGGTCTTGGAGAAGATCCTGAAACTTCATCCCCAGGTTTTTTCTAATAAACAGCTCTTCAGTATACCTGAGGTGACTGAGGAAGAGGACAATAGCGAATCAGAGCCTTACTCGAGGCAATCTCCAGTCAAAGGGCGCCTTCTGCGCCAGCCTGCTTCTGGAAAATGTAATCCATGTGGAGACAAATTAAAAATTACAAGAGGGACCACGCAGGTCCGGTCTCGACCTGAACCGAATTACGTCGACACAGAGGACACCACCAACTACGAGGACGATGAGGAGGTGGATATTGATTTAGAAAGCAGCCCGTATGTGGGTCTATGCAACAAAGAAATGACCCCACGACGTTCGCATCGGGTACAGCGTGAAAGGGACAGACTTCGGAGAGAAGCCCTACTTCGGAGCCAAATGACCTCCAACCTTTCCACCAAAAGGGTGACAGCACAAGGGCCATACATGCTCAGCACAACAGTTCGCCATGTTAAGACACCTGCTGTGGAGATAGACGTGGAGTACGGGACAGATAACGATGAAGAGTCATCGCAGTTTGACCCTGAAGAAGTTGTGGTGGAGCAGATGAGCTCAGAGTGGTGGGTGGAGGGTGGAAACAATGATTACCACCACACCTCGTCACTGCAACAGTCCAAACAAGATACACTTAACGTCGTGGCACCCAGTCACCACAAATGGGTGTGTTGCATCACTTGTCCTGCAAATGTACCACCCCTTGGAACTATCCCACCTTAATGGAGATGGACAAAACCTTTTGCACCCCAAAATGATGGCAAACCCTCATCCTTAAGGCAGCCCTTACTATTTTAAGTAGATTTTCTCTGCATCCTTGATTTTCTTAGACTGTCCTTAGACTCTCACTATATCAGTACACACATTACATCATGGATCTTTCTATGCAAAAGGTTTAGGTCTATACTTTTTCCTCTTTCTCATCCCATAGTCATTATTGTCTATAGCTGGGATCTCTGTGTGCCTGTCTTATGTCTAAAATTGGAGCAGAAAGCCATATAGTGAGAAATCCAGTGTTTGGACCCCTATATATGCTTTACTCTGTTGTAGTGTCCTTGTCCCTCTTGTCTTCCCAAGGAATTTCAACATGAAACTTTATGTCTTTCAAAGCCTCAGACATTGAGTTTTTGTTGAGGTGGTTTGGTTATCGAACCTGATGGATGTATTACCATCCCTTCACCCGGTCATGAAGGCTGTGTGGGCCTGCATGTGTCTGCAGTCAGAACAAACCCCTAGCTGCTGCTTTTGTTGTGCTTGAAGACAGTGTGTAAGACAGCCTGCCATTGTGTATATGTAGGCACGTGGATGTGTGTCTGGCATGTACTTTATGTGCAACAGTGTGTAGTTTTCCTGTGTCAAGTACTTACTTTATGTTTGTGTGTGTGGCTTGCTTCAGAAGGCTGCTGGTCTTGCAGACGCAGGAACGGCTTGGTGTGGCCCCAGAGACATCTCTCCAAAATGTAATCGATCGGAGACCAAATTGCCTAGAGGTAAGATATTCACAAACCTCCTTACCGCTTCTGTCCTTTAAATGTGCTGATTGTTAAAGATTTAGATCCCGGATTGAAATAGACCCTTGTGCTTGATTGGTTAGTGTGGCTTTTTTATATAAGACAACTCTTGGCTATGATAAATGACATTAAGAAACAAAAAGAATAAAAAAAACTACATTGACAAAACTAAACATTTAATAAATTAAAATTATACCAAGTGCTATTTTGTAAGATCATGTATAATAAGAGTGTGCATGCCATATTTTAATGATATTAATGATCAGTCAGATCATTTTTGCTATTTGTTGCACCATATAACATGCATTATCTGTCCACATTTCGCATCCCTGCCTGTTTTTCTGGGTTGAAACAGATATCTAGAAGATAATTGGTCAAACACAATAGATATAGACTCAACCACGATTTACATACTTTAAAATAATAAGTTGGGTGGAAAAATTGGTTTTAGCCTGTGTATAGGCCCTCTCTACATA